>NC_091145.1:2935681-3155681 GCF_041381155.1 Argopecten irradians
AGTTTCAATAATTTGAACGTCATCCTTTATGTTGTCAATGAGGTTTGTTCCAATAAGTTTCTTCGTTGATGGTATGATATCAAGTTAGAATACATCACCTTCATATAATTGGTCTCCTATATAACAAAGGTAGAACACTGTGTTTTATAACAATATTTTACATCAAAAGCATGTCTAAAACACTGAGACAAGCTGTTCGATATTAAACCTCGAAGATGGACTTATCAAAACTTTGTATTTGACTTTGACAGCGCCATGGATGCCATCCTAGGAGTCTCGAAAAACTGCGATAGGCTCTCTGATTGGATGTTTTATATTTTCTGACAAACCATGAATGACTTCGTTATAAATGTCATTACAAATATTACAGTTTTCATATGTAAAATCACCAATTTACCAACAATGGTATCCTATGATTTTCATAATCTGTTGTGGCTTTATCAATCAGTTATATATTGACCAGGTCACACATAACAAGAATGGTGTAACTGAGGTGTTTAGGAGAAAACCCGCCGCGGTCCTGCTGGTGACATTTTCCCAAGAGCGTGTCAGCCAGAGGGCGAATCCCAAGGCAGGCGTGGAGCGATACAATTAACGCTTGCTGTTAATATGAATTAGTTGAATGTCACGTTCACTGATATGATAACCAAACACGGACCGGTATTGATTGGGAAGAGAAGAGAAAAACAAATTAACCCAGAAATTTTGTTCTTTGTTTTCCAAACAACTACTCAAAACGACAAAAGTGAGAAAGCTGACTAAATATATGATTTATACTGAAGTGATGACAAGATATTTAGTATCATGATATGCCTTATCATTTTTAAATGATTTATTCATAATGCATCGACTGTCATTATAATCCTCTGTAAGATAAATACATCGCCATAGGAGACAATACCCCAGTAAGTGGGTAAAGCAAATCACCATCATAAATTCATATTTAAATATCTATCTAATTACTCTCGCTGCCATTAGGTCTACCTTGTACCTAGTGACATGCCTGACATCCCGAGAGTATACTTTGTTTATTTGTGACAGTGTGTGCATGTATTCCAGCGGAAGTCGATAGGTAACCTGTGCTGGACGCACAGCTCTGTAGATTGGCCCCTAGTGCAATGTGACTTTAGTTTAGTGCCATTCATCCAATCAGAGATTGCCCTGATGGCGGAGCTGATGCAGAACGTTCATAGCTACGCCCCAGAAACCTATTGATTTCCGCTGTAAACTCTCTTATCTAATATTTATAGTTTCCATACAAAGTTCTGACTTTCAATGAGTGAATAGAGTTTAGAACTCCCAGTGTAACTATGTATAAGCCACGGTTCTTTCCATAGTCGAGCTTGGAACGATAGCATCAGCAAGCAGGACCTTCGCGGCGGCCATGAGTAAATACATTTTCTAGATATGATTCGGCGTCAGAGCTCTGGTCAACAACCTGCCCGGGCAGTACCAAATCCACTCCAATTCCCTCTGTATTACGGATATACAGATCACTACGGTTCTCACTAGCACGCTGGGTTATACAAATATTACCTTTATATAATTTCAACAGATGAAATTAATTGCCTGAATGTTTGATGTACCTCCGATCAATAGTACATGACAATGAGGGCTGCTGAATGGCATGGCTACCCACCCAATCCTCATTCAAGACATACATAGACACTGCAGACTGTCTGTCTAATATGGGAAATGCAACCCAGTGATCATAAACCTTACCAGAGACACATTAAGAACCTATTAAATGGTATCTACGTATTCAAACCCGCAATTTTTGATCATGTACAAGTATTTGTCTGCTGTCAAATAATGTCATATATAGAACTATATTACCAATTACAGATACTTATAATTGGCAATGCCAGCAAGGAAATTAAAGTGTCATGAAACTCTACTACAAATAGCCCAAATCTGGAAATCCAAATGAGGCATTTTAAAGGTATTTTACAGGAAACAAAGATAAACCAAAGAAATATCAATCACAGTTTTCATTTATCTATATATACTGATATAATTAGATATTGCTTTCATCAAATAAAAAAAGATGCTTTAAAACATGTATAGTGTATGCTTCGTTGAGCAATTTCCAAAAATTTCAACTATATTTAATGATTTCTGGTATGACATACACTCATGCAGCCTTATGTAAAAAGATGACTGTCGACATCGTATCAACAACGCATGACTGGAAAATCGATAAAGCGTGCAACATATTAAACGATAACCATGTTAAAATCAATATGTTTCCATCTCACGTTGTAATTATAGAGCATGGCATACTGACCAAGTTATAGACCAAACCAAAGCACGCTCGTCCCATGCGTTAGTATGCGTTTACCTTGAAGTTAAATTTGGCAATGGGACATATCATTGATTTCTGTGTGTGCTCATACATCTACCTTTATGTACAGTGTGTGTTTGGCGGGTTATGTACTGCATATAGAATTTGAACAGACTGGGGCCAGAGGGGATGCTTCTGCCCCGTTTTAATCAATACAAACACATTCAGCCACCGACGATGTCTGTTTTTAAGGCCCTGCCCGAAGGAGACATAACTCACGCAGAAATTGAAAATGTCCCATCAAGTCGTAAAAACATTCGTCAGTAGTTATGAAAGTCTTTTCATGCCAGCATCCTGTCAGTGTCTTTCGACAGGCATCTCCATTCAGTCACTTCACGCCAGACTAAAATATTGACTTCGTACAACTTCACATCTATCTGGCTGACGATTCGTTGCTAAATTTCAGCCATGTCAGATATTTTGTTGCAACCACAACGAACTATTGACACGAAACCCGGACCCGAAATCAGTTTAAATATTCCTCAGTGAATCGCATGTTTAATGGCATATCTTGTTAACCCTTCATTATACAATTTACATGTGTCTCACTTCACCACATCCATATAACATTATAACCTTTTTACACAGCAAGGGTAATTTAGTTGTTTGATTTTGAAGCAAGTGTGATCTTTTGTTACCTGTTCTAATCTAGTTCATCTACTTCTCTCATTCCACCATTTATGTTTGCAGTCATGGCCTTGTTCGAGTCATTCATTCTCTCATATCCAATACTTTTTTACTCGTTAATGGCTATGTTCATTCTTTCATATCCAGTAATTCTTACTTGTTAATTGCCATGTTCATTCTCTCATATTCAGTAATTTTTACTTGTGGATGGCCATGTACGGTCACTCATTATCTCACATCAGGTCATTTCTTATTTGTTCATGGCAATGTTCATTCTCTCATATCCAGTAATTCTTACTTGTGCATGGCCATGTTCGGTAACTCATTCTCTCATATCCAGTATTCTTACATGTTCATGGCCATGTCCGGTCATTCATTCTCTCATATCCAGTCATTCTTACTTGTTCATGGTCATGTAAGGTCACTCATTCTTTTATATCCAGTCATTTTTTACTTGTTCATGGCCATGTAAGGTCACTCATTCTTTTGTATCCAGTCATTTCTTCCTTGTTCATGGCCATGTAAAGTCATTCATTCTTTTATATCCAGTCATTTCTAATTTGTTCATGGTCATGTAAGGTCACTCACTCTATCATATCCAGTCATTCTTACTTGTTCATGGCCATGTAAGGTCACTCATTCTTTTATATCCAGTCATTTCTTACTTGTTCATGGCCATGTAAGGTCACTCATTCTCTCTTGTCCAGTACTTTTTTACTTGTTCATGGTCATGTAAGGTCACTCATTCTCTCTTATCCAGTACTTTCTTACTTGTTCATGGTCATGTAAGGTCACTCATTCTTTTATATCCAGTCATTTCTTACTTGTTCCTGGTCATGTAAGGTCACTCATTCTCTCTTATCCAGTACTTTCTTACTTGCTCATGGCCATGTACGGTCACTCATTCTCTCTTATCCAGTACTTTCTTACTTGTTCATGGCCATGTAAGGTCACTGATTCTCTCTTATCCAGTACTTTCTTACTTGTTCATGGCCATGTAAGGTCACTGATTCTCTCTTATCCAGTACTTTCTTACTTGTTCATGGCCATGCAAGGTCACTCATTCTCTCTTATCCAGTGCTTTCTTACTTGTTCATGGTCATGTAAGGTCACTCATTCTTTTATATCGAGCCATTTCTAATTTTTTCATGGCCATGTAAGGTCACTCATTCTTTTATATCCAGTCATTTCTTACTTGTTCATGGCCATGTACGGTCACTCATACTCTCATATCCAGTCATTCTTACTTGTTCATGGCCATGTACGGTCACTCATTCTCTCATATCCAGTAATTCTTACTTGTTCATGGCCATGTTCATACTCTCATATCCAGTAATTCTTACTTGTTCATCTCTCATATCCAGTCATTTTTTAATGATTCATGATCATGTTAAATACCACTCATTATCTCATTGCAGTCATTTCGTACTTATTCATGGTCACTTATTTTCTAACATCTTTTCAGTTCTCATTTGTTCAAGGTCATGATAAATTCACTCATTCTCTCATAACCAGACATTTTCTTATTGTCTCATTTGTAGTTGTATGACTCGTTCATGTTCACGTAACTAAATCCACAAATACTAGAAAGTCATATAATCATCACATCTTCTATTAATAACTGTCATTGATTATGCTGCTAGTTATTACTTGGAGATTAAGATGAATGAAATAGTTACCCGTCTATTACTTCAAAGACATCAGCATTTGTATGATGGCACAACCACAAAATGACTATTCATTCATGAAGTATATTGATTAAATGTAATTTACCCTTCAAATCCCTTCAGAAAAATTCAATGAAATACGAAAATCAGATACGATAAGCTATAGTAATACACCAAAGTGCAATTAATTTCGGGCACCTTGCCATATTGCGACCCAGCTAAAGCATTCTGAAGCATGAAATGTACATATTTGCATTAAATAATACACTTGATGTTAAAGCTAGATTTGGCACCGACTACTAACTCGGATCAATGAAATCCCTGCGCTCATCCCCAAACATTTATAGAGTATCATCTGATACCGTGTGTATACGTAAACCCATCCCGACTGTAGTATTGATTCTTCACCTTACATCGATCTACTGTATATATATTCATGCTAATTAACACTATAAACAGCGAGACAGGTACTTTGAATTATCGATAAATACTTCACGTGACTTCTAGACTACGGAAATATAAATCGATCAAAAAGCACTGGAAATATATGACTTTTGACCGGAAAGAGAAATAGCAAAGACATAGCTTGATCCGATTGGTTCAAATATGTTGCTTTAAAATATCCATTGTTATCCCATTTGACTTTCAAACAAAAGGAAATAATGTATTTTGTTGAATATAAAGTAATTAAATGCTTTTAATGACTTGAACAAATCAAACCAAAACTTTGTCATATACGTTTCAACATTGCTTACTAATAAATAAACGTTATGTTTTGTGGTTTTAACGTTTTAGTAGAGAATGGTTTTAGCGTATAGGATGATTCACTTTCATTTCCAACAATGGCATAGACTTCCACGGAACCAACATTACATGTTACCCAACTTGACTTAGTCCCCTTCAAGCATTGGTGAAAATCTGTATGAAATAACACATATATACGTCTGGGGCAAAACAATTTACATGTTTTAGGAACCCCAAAATATGTTTATATATGCGATATCTTACGTTAATAATAAGATGTTTCGTTGGAAAGACTTTTGAAGGAAAACGAACTATTCTTCTGAATGTGCAATAATAACTATTTTATGTCTTCGATAATAACACAAATACAGAAGTCAATGGCTATTTACAAACTCGATCTCTTTGACAAAAATAGAAGTTGTGTATGAAAGGCGAACATATCCATCGTGTGACCTGAGATACCCGGACACTTCAAAATCACGTGATATAATCTTGCCATCGCCCCTCATTGACATCCTATTAGTATCAGTTGTTTATGCACCACACTCAAAGTGGATGGCATTTGCATTTTCTGTTCTGATGAACTTCTTACAAAAACTGTATTTCATTGTTTTCAACTTTTCTTTCATATTGATAAGAGATGACACAATTGGATCATTTGCATTTGCAAAATGTTTCCAAATCATCCTACAAGACACTTCAATCATATTTTCAAAAACTGTGGTGTTTCAACAGTGTAGTTGATAAAACACACAAGTCTTCGCAGATAAAACAATCAAACATCATTCTTAGATGATAGGGGAAAGTATGAAGAAGAGAGGTATCATAAACTTTCTGACTGCCATTCAACTAGATCAATCTGAGGAAAATATAGCTGAAAATATTTGTAATCATTTATCAAAATGATACATGTGCGTTCATCCTCGATACTCCAGGGGTTACCATAACTGACGTTATAGCCACCCCTGGACTATCTTATAGTAAAACGGAAGGCAGTTCAGAAGAAAATTTCTGACCAATCACAGACCTGCAAAGATTTCCTTTGAAGACTACAGAGAGAGCGACGTCCAACTTCAAAGCCATACAGTCAACCACAGTGTACCGTTATATGGCTCTTTTCATGTACATCAAAGGACTAAATTACCTGTTCTGTTCGGTTGCCTCCAATTTTGCTATGAGAAAGTCGAGGGGTGTAGAGATCGTATGTGATCGGAACCCCTGGAGTATCGAGGATGATGTGCGTTTTGACATTTCGATTTGTATATGATCATAAGTTATGCGTTTACCTTGATATGTTTACAGATACTGTATCTATTATAACATCAGTGAGACAGATGTTACACAGTCTATCACCTCGATGTCAGATCAATGACTGCCGAGTTGAAATGTTTAACTTCCCGGCCGTGTGCCAGATGTCACTACTAAACAGAGATGATGTATACACTTGAATGAACAAAAGATCAACACTTTTCGTTGAGATTATGGTAGGCTCGAATGCATTATTCATTTTTCGTATCAAAATTTTATCCCGATCAACACGTGTGCTATTATCGATATCAGGATATTTTTTATGAACAAAACGGATATTTTTATTAGGGGTCATACTAATTTATATACATATTAATATATTTTGTGGACCTTTAAATATTGCCAGTAAACATAACGCATTAATTTGGATGTCAAAAGACAATAAACATGTATCAAGGAGAGGCTATGCAAATAGATAAGCATTTTATGCTGAGTAAAGCTAAATTTCCTTGCGATTTCGACCACAATGAAACAAAATGAGAAAATGTTATGGTTTTGTCCAGAGCACGTGGCAGTAATTAGAAAACCAGATAATTAATTAAATATAAGACGATGAATCAATTACATTGTTTATACATTTCTTTAGATTAACAGTATATCTATATGTTTCCTGGTGTTGATATTAAGCATTCAGTAAATATATGACACATTATATTTGAGTAATTAAACTCCATTAAATATCATAGCGTTTGATAAGGCAATTGTAATCATTTTTCGTATCAAAATTTTATCCCGATCAACACGTGTGCTATTATCGATATCAGGTGTGTGCTATTATCGATATAGATATGTCTGATATCATCTCATGCCATTTGACCTTCCTTTCTTTATTTTAATACCAAGGAAGGAAAAAATCCTAATAAATACGGTAACGTGACCCTGAAAAGGCAATAAAATAGAAGTGTTTTTGATTTGGTCCCACGTGAATTGCTAGATTTCCAGGCACACATCCTAGTTTGGTGTAATCACAAGGGTATGGCCATTAACATACCCTTTAGAATGGAAAACGTAAAATCGTTAGACTGTTAGCGAAATACATCACAGCTTGATATGTCAGAATTAACCGACTTTATGTCAAGACTTTAATGCGAGGATGAAGTTTTCCTCGACTGAAAAAAACAGCCCCTGCGCTAGACTTGTGAGAATCGATATATGAACGAGGAACAGAAGAATGCACGTAATATAAACTTGGATGTTATGAAGATCAAATTTACATTTTAAAATCACGACACATATTAGCGTCAGTCATCTCCAGATGTAATTGCCGCTTGCATTGCAGACTTACGATCTACATGTACGGTCTTAAGATATTCCTTCTAATGAAAACACATTGCTAGCTTAGTGAACATCATATGTATTAACGCTTCTATTCAACGTCATCGAATATGACTTCCAGTTGTATTGAGTTGATAACTAACTCTTACAATTTTGAAATATAAAAAAACGTTAAACGATAGGACATATTAATTTCAATGAATTGTTAGATGGTTGGGAAAAATTTACCCTTTTAATGCAACATGTCAGATCATTTCTTCATATTGAAGGTCATGTCAGGTTTTCAAGGTTGACAAACAATATAGCCAGGACGAATAACAGAGGTTTTAAACTTGAAACCCATGTAGAAGATAGAGGGTACAGGTAAGTTGAAGAATGTTAGACAATCGCTAAATGTCATCCAAAGCAATCCGAAGCATGAAATAAAGTTTTTTTTTCTATCTAACATGACCTACCAATTATGTTAAACTGGAGAATAAAGTTATTTCTGATTTATAAGAATTATCACTTAATGATGCTGAAAATGTGTATGAAAAGTGGGAGTTTTCCCACATATATGATCTGTCATTGCTACGGAAGGCAAACATACACACATTAGATGGAGGTTTTTATTTAACCATACATGGTTCGTTCTATAAAATGCTAAAGCAATGCTTATAGTTGGCGCCCAATTATAAAGACCAGATGATGGTTTGACGGTTTGATTATTTTCTATGCAGCCCATAAATTGCATTTGGCTTTATCATTTTCGGCGTTGTTATTCAATATAAATTCATTTTTAAATGCTAAATGGAGAACTTGACTTAAGCTGCGTATGTCTAACTTTTACCATTTGTTTCATGGATAAAACAGATTCGATCTACTTACAGTTTTTATGAATTTATAAGCTATGCTATTAAATCTCCTGATCGGAATGGAACAACAATACTTTATTTTCTTATTTTGAAGTAAATTACATTGGTAATATTCGTTTTAGTCGGAATATTTAAAATTTGATCACGCCTAAACTCAATTAAATACACATATTGCACGAAACGCATTTGAAGCGCTGGTGCCTTCGCTCCTATTTAGCGTTAGGGGATTGCATTTGAGATATATAATTACGAACATCACGCTACACTAACGTATCAAACCTGTCAAGAAAAAAAAACCTCATAGTTTTGACTCCGTTAGTAAAAACCTATAAGATATCCGAGATATCCCCCACATCCTAAACGCTGCCTGTATAGGATGCTGAAATCACAAATTTAAAAAGAGAAAAAATCTGTCATCGAGAAGTGCACATGCACATAAAACTACGCTTTTCTTCGAATATAATCATGTTTTATGTGTTATTATTAAAATTAGAAAGGATTGAGTTTTAATGCATACATGTAACTGGCCCGTCCAGCCATGCCATCGTAAGACACTTATGTAATAACACTATTATGGCGTCATATGTAGTTTCGACGTAATAATCTAGATATGACGTCGCATAATTGTCTCAGTAGACGAAAACGTCACATCTGAACCGGATTTCTACTGTTTTATATAGAGACGAAATTAAGTTTTACTTATATTTCTATTATTACAAGTCAAGTTATAAATAGAATCTTACATTCGTGACTATGTGACATGAAATTTATCAAACTCATTAAATAATCTGATATGCCACTCGTCTCAAGGCTCGTAGCATATCAAATTATTGAACTCGTTTGATAAATTTCATATTATATAGCCACTCATGTAAGATCCTCTATAAATCATTAATTGGTGTTAGTTAATTGAAATTGATAACCCCCTATAACTGGCTCTGACATTTTCTAAGACATAATGGTATAGTATTACCATTTTGATAATAAGTTATATTAATGATCTACGACCGAAAACGACTTTAAACCATATTAAATCCTTAATACATATTTACACAAGTATTTTTTTCTGAATGCGTAATGATAAAAAACTAGATATAATTAGCAATGTATTCATTATCATGTCAAACGAAGGTAAAAAATGAATTCATTGTGTTATAACTCTTCAAATCCTCATCGGTCGTCATTCATTGTATAATTCAACATCACATTATGTAACCAAATAACTTTTTTTTAACCCAAAGTGAATTAAACAAGTGAGCGAAATAGACACGAGTGCGTGCGTGCTCTATTCAACTTAATAATATAAGTGTTTTATCACTTCATAGGTAACATAAAATAAATCTTATGTATATGTAAACGTCAAATCTAATATGAATTTGATTTCATTTATTCTCAAAGTTGCAAATTAAATATTAACCGGATAGCGATTGGACACAAAGATTACTTTCCAAGAAAGGTGTATTGTATGGCCACTCTCAATGGAACCGGTATTTAATAGATTGCGGAAGCGCGTGCGAACGAGATATTACTACGGTAGAAATGTCCACACTGATAAAGCTGCATGTCAAACTCTGACAAACTCCACGACCAGCACAAGCATCCACTTTGTTAGAATACGTTACTAGATGGGATATACTTCCGACCAAAGGCAAATATATGTAACAGATAGGGTATAAAACGCCCTACTATCAGGGCACCAATATGTTGATCAGATACAGATAAGTTTGCGTACGATTTACTTTAATGATTTTTGCCGTCAATGTAAGTTCGCAAAAGGAGTAAAACAAAAATAAATCATTGAATTTGATATCTATCCCACTTACTGTACACCAACTTCCTTTCGAGTGTGATTAAGTTTCGTAAATTTTGTGATTAAATTAATTTTGAACTGATTTTGAGATGGAAAATTGCAAAATGAAATTAGTTTTGGTACAGTGAGAGGTATTGGACTCCAATTGTAAGTCAAAGTTTTTTTTAAGATTTTCGTAAAAATCCAGAAACCACGAAAGAAAGGTTAGTTTTAGTATTATACGATAAGATAAATTAGTTAATTTCAACATTTTCAAGTGCACCTAGTTAACAAATAATCATGAAAATCTGAAGCTATCCAGAGCAAACTAATAAAGGACAGGTCCAGAAAAACAATCTCCAATCAAAATAGTTCAGCATTATCTATCAGATATGATCACACCAATATCAAATGATATGAAGAATCAAATCAATGAGATTTCCTTTTTAATCACGATACCACTTCTGAATGTTGGATCAGACAATATAGCATTTATGTAAAATATTGTTTTACGATGATCTCACAGGTAATTATTTTTTATTATGTGACCAATTTAATCAGGTTATGTTCCCCTGGGACCCATACACCTAGCACGGCCACACCTGACGTTAGCGTGAATATTAGACACTAAACCAGTTTCTCGTTAAAGAATCCTTACCTGGGAATCAGTCGACAACCCGCCTCCATCCGGAATTCTCTAAATTATGCATAAGATGGTAATCAATGTGATAAAGTCACTTCCACGATGCGAGGTTGATGTGGATCACCGGTAATGTATCCTTTTCCCTTAAGGTCGAGTCCAGATTCCGAAGCACACAAACTCTGGTAAATATTCCATGTTATGAAGTTTGGAATCAATGTCTTGCAATTATGCATAATGAAACAATCCATCATCCGGTAAAGGTGGTGAGAGCAACGTGGAAATGCTGTATTCGTGTCAATCTTGGAAATAAACTTCAATTGTTTATCAATGAAAAACGCTTTTTGGTGAAACAGTACTCTCAGCATACATGCCTATATTTTCTACCGTATCTAATAGAACTAGAATAATTTTAAAATCCATACTCGTTCTGATCAATCAATTTGTTTGTTATCAAATCAAATGTTTATAAAAATGTTAAAACAATCGTTCTCCAGAGGGAGAAAATATATAATTCAAACAGTACAAATGCTGTTTTTTTCTTTTAGTACAAGAAGAGACATTTGTACTGTATAAAAAACCTTTCTCATGCAGTGGTATCAGTCAAACAACCCCTAATTACACAAATTACCAAAAAACAAATTGTCGTTATATATAAAGTAAATTGACATGTGAAACAAACAAATCCAAATATCTGATGAAAATCACAAAAGTATTAGGCATTAACCTACTTTTAAGAGAATGTTAAAGTTGGTTTGTTAAGTAGTCTTACTAGTTTTACATTTGAAGATTTTGTGACATGAAACATATTTACCTTTAGAAATATATGATGCAATATTTTCGAACCATGTTCCTACGCTTACTATGTGTGCATAAGTTGAATTAAAAAACGAAAACTATGTATCGTAATGTCATCAGAATATTAAGTTATTCGCGTGATAAGTTGTGCATTTTCACACGAAACTTTCTGGTATTGACATCATTTCAGGACATCTAAAATAAAGAGTTAAACTCCGATTTGTGCACAAAAGCATGCTTAATTCGTGCTTTGATTTCTGTGTTTTACATATTATAGATTAATTAACCTTAGACCTTATACAAGCGTTGAAGACATTTTCTACCAATAAAACACTGCATGCTACAATGTGTTTAAAATATTTTTCTTAAAAATATGTATTATCAAATTATCAAATCAAAATGATATAAATGGTTTTGTAATGGAATAATGATGGTGCTAATACGCTGTTTATTGACCAGTGAATAGTGTTTGTTCTTATATGATGTAGAGTCGTAACAATCACCCAACAACAGAAAAATATACAGATTAAGGTATTAATGTTTGTAATGCTGAGTCGGATGGAATGATTGTATGGTAGACTTATGAGGTGCCATTAACTAAAGCTTTTGTCCGCAATCGATCTGGCTTCCATACACAGAAGTATAGCTATACGTGGCCAACTATGATATGCCCCGTATGAATGCACACACTAAATATTGCAGAATGCTATGATCACCAGGCCGTAGGCAATACAGTGACATATTGGTAATTACTTAGGCTACCTACTACAAGTACAGCTCATAGTAGTCCTAACCGTTATAAAAATCATACTTATTTAGACAGCATATTTACATTAGGAATTTCTTCAATATGCCGTTAACTGTATAAATATTATTTTTCCGATATGCCTTCTCTAAATACGGGTTTGTAGGCAAAGTACCAGTTGATCGATGTTAGTCAAGCCTTTTTCTATTATGAAAATGATATCGCCACACTGCAGGCAATACTCGCGATCAAATTCTCAGACATTTGTCTCAGTTACATTAAAGTTTCCAAACATTAACTTCAATTATGATTAAGATGATTTTTTTTTCTTCTAAAACCAGGGTTATGGTATTTTAGATGTACCATATTGTAGAATGGTTTTGGAACTAGTGTGATCGATTCCATAATTAACAAATTATTAGAATCTCGCAATCAATTATCTCCTTTACACAAATAATGGTATTTCATCACTTTGATCTATGTAATTGAATACGCATGCGTCTTACATAAAGAGGTATGTTCTAAGGTGTGAAATTTAAGTATGTAAAATATTCAACATTTAATCCAAGGATGAAAAATCTCTACTCATATACATATAAATATATATACAATCTTAAACAGGTACTTCTGACCTCAGATCTCATTAAAAGGAAGAATAGCTAGCCTGATAGAAACAACTGGTTTGATTATGACAAATACAATGTTCGCCTAAGGCAATACCATGCAAAAAAGTCTTAAACCATCGTTTAACACAATGGAGGAAAAACTGATACTATTATGAAAGTATCTAATTCATTCTAATATAAAGGTAATATGATTTCATCAACTTTCTAATATTAATGTGACAAAAATACTAGGTCTTTAATTTTCTACATTCTTAATCTGCCGGTTTTATGTGCATAGAATTTGTTGAAGTTTTCCGTAATGATTGGTACTGGTATGGCTAGCGTCAGCACACCAGCTAAAGCACAGACGCTCCCTATGAGTTTGCCGAGGGGTCCAACAGGGACCTTATCCCCATAACCAACAGTACACATCGTGATAACGGCCCACCAAAATCCATCCGGAATACTCTTGATTTGTGCTTCGGGAATTCCATGCTCTGCATAATATATTGCACTGGAGAAAAGAAGCACACATACTACCATGGCCACTAGAAACAACATAAGGCCCTGTATACTTGCCTTGAATGTGAGAATTAACACCTGTAAGCCTGCCGAATGTTTGGTCAATTTGAATATCCTTACTAATCTCACCACCCTGAGAAAGGCCAGCGAAGCACCAGAACTAGCGTTATTGCAACCATCGGGTGCCAAGAGATTTGACAGAGAAACGTAGTACGGAACAATTGCGGTGATGTCAACTATATTTTTAAAGTCTTTGAAATATTTGATTTTACTTGGACACGAGAAAAGACGAACAACAACCTCTATCGTAAACCAAATGGTACATACCGTTTCCATTATGAAAAATGGTTCCATGAAATTCGGCCGCCCATCAATGCAATCGTTTCCTGAAAGACCGGGTAGGGTTTCAACACAGAACAAAACAATGGATAATAACGTTATAATAACTGACACAATTGCAACAACGTAGGCAAACGGTGACGTTTCCGGATATTCCATCAGCATCCAAATTTTTCGTTTCCATTTATTTTCTGGAAGCTCCATTTTCTCTTGAATGTAGCCCTCTTCGTCTTTGTAAAGGTCTACAACCTCCTTTTCGATCTCGTAGAAATCCAACTCTCGTAAGAAGATATCATCGGGAACAGGGTCAGGGCGTCGGATTTTCCCTCCATACATATAGTAATTGAATATAGATTCAAATGTAGGTCTATGTCTATCGAAGAAAAATTCATTTCTCCGTTTATCAAAATATTTTAATCGCTTTCTTGGATTGCCGAGGAGTGTTGTAGGATGTCGGTTGACAATTGTTGCCCATAACTCATAGTACTGACCACTAACGTTGATGGTAAATCGGTCACAAGTGCTCAGACAGCAGGTATGAGGTGACGTATTTCCGTTACAACAAGTTTCCAGGCATACGATGAGCTCGGCATCCAGTTCCTTATCATCACTACTGCGGCTACTTCCTGCGCCCTTTGTGGACTCTGGTGACTGGAAGAGCCACAGGTCACCATCCGCATCCTGATCCTGGTTTCTATTGCGACTCATTGGTCTCCGGTACCGGGACTGGTTCGTGATGAACGGAACTGCCATTTCCTTTAGGAATCTTATTAACTTTGTATAAGGGAGGCCTGGTTTGAACACAAAATCAATATTTTCGGATATACACGAGAGTCATCCTGCTCGTAAAACTTACTTTCGAAGTTTAGTTTTCTTTCATTAGAAATCAATAAAAGTAGTAACTTGCGTAAGAAACTTTTTCCCCAACATGAAGCCAAACACAGTTTATTCGTGGCGAACTCCCTGATGGCTGTCAAAAAAACATCAGTACATACAAGTACTACATTGAAGTCGCTTCTCCGTCAGATTTCCGCAGAAAACCCGATATTCTATCAAAATCCAGACAAGACTCTTCTCTGTAATTTGACTGCAATTATGTTTTAGTTTGTTTTGCCAGTTAACTGTCAGTAACAGCCAGGAAATCGGAGTCTTTACCAAATCTAGAAACAAACATAAAAAATCGTTATAGGTTAAAAGAACTAGACTCCTATGGCTATGAATCGAACTGTATGGAAGGTTGGCTTACTTCAGAGTGAGCCTGTGTATACTGGAGTACTAATGCTATGTGTAGACTTACTTTGTTTGAGGACACTGGACTATAGTGCCCCAATAGTTCTAATCCTTCACGTTGCCGGTGTAAGATACAATATCAAACGGCTTGGTATACCAGTACAATATGAGGAACATGACGTCCTTGTTCTGTCAAATTCACAAAAGAAAACTTTATAATCCAAGTATAAAAAATCGCACACTTTTACAGTAGTTGCACTTTTCATACCGATATGTAAGTACGGATAGCCAGCTTCTTAAGTGGGTTATTGTAAACACACGTTCCCGTTAAATCAATGTTCGCTCGTAGTGAATCAATGGAGTATTAAGACCCCATCTTTTGTGCGTTGTCGTAGATTTTCAATTCATCTCTTCACATGGTCCAGTATGTAGACTACATACAGTAGCGTCACAACAACAAAGGAATGGGATCAATACCGGCTCTCCAAACACACGCACACATCATGTGGACCTATCCTCGCACCAGTCCCAGTCACTGCTGTCTTGCCAAAAACTCATTGCACACCAAAAAAAGCAAAGTCCATCCAACGTTGACATAGACTGTAACACTAGTGGTTATTGTCGATGTTTGTGCCACTAGATAGTCGCTACCGATATGACTGTGTAACTCATACACCACTTACTCTACACTACTACTCTCGCCGACTAACCGTTGCGTGGACGACACAATGCAACCGTGGCACGCTTAGACACCTGGGACATTAGATCGCGGAATCAAATTAATAGTTGTGTTCTGTTAACCATGACTGGGGTTCTGACGTCACGAAACGCCAATATCTCATGCGTGACTTAGTATACGGTCATTGAGGAGTACATTGTTACTTTTGACCAGTTGGCGAAGCTAAGTTGATATAAATGTTTATAAGAACATGAACGGCCATCTGGTATGCTTGGACCATAACAGTTTAGGGTTTTCCTGATTTTTTCCTCTTTTTTATCCTTGTAAGTAAAATTGGTGACAGATGTTGAAGTAGGCAAATCACTAACGATATACATATACCAACCTGGGTAAGCTTACTCTTGATTTATCGCATTGAAAAAAAGAATGTGTATAGGCTTGCAATGTAGCCAAAGTCCTGTCTACCAAACCGCCCGGGAGCTCTCGCTATGAACGCCATTGTTAAGTGGATATTAATAATTAAAGCGTTGAAAATAAGCATTGCACAGAGTGAATTCTGTTCCTGACAACGTCAATAGCTTAGATAGGCGATATCCAGGTAAGCCGACAGTCCTTGGTTTACTACAGCTGGTTTGACGTTCATGCGCAATGCTTCTAACAAAAGCGAAAACGTTATTGCATTATTGATATACTGGCACTATCTTCGTTCTTAGTCCTGAAGGCAGGTTCTTCACTTGATATAATGAGAACTTTGCATGACTCTCAAATTAAGTTAATACGTTAATACATATTCACATACATCGTGTCGACGCGTTTATTAATAAAATTGCCGCGGACTTGTGTATGTGTGAACAGAACGTCATTATAAGTGACTAAATCTTAACGTATGAATAATTCCTTATGAATAGTGTGTTGTTGGTCTTTTGTAATGAATATATAAGGAACGCGCATTTAATAGCATTGTCAGTTCTCGCTAACAGTTTGACACGTATGTAAATTACATATGTAAGGTACAAGTGTATATGAGACTCAGGGAATGAATGAATGTTTACTAACCGATCGATGATTTGGAGTAGCGGTTCAATATAACCTTGCCATTGTTCTGACAATTGTTACCAACTATACGTATAGTCTTTCAGGTAAAACTATAGAATCAGCCCATCCGATCTGGTATGTATGTCATTAACTTCACTAGTTTGTGATCGGCTAGCACATCAATGAAGCTGATAGTTAAAAGCTATATCAAGTACGGTACATGTAGGAAGGAGATGCCCCTGGTGGATCCCATAGCTACACGGGCTATAGTGATATTAAAGCAGTAATCGCAAACGTTTATAAATGGACTACAACAGATATTGGTAAGGGGTTAGGGTATTGTATTACTATCATCAATACAGTTACCCATTGTGATGTAAACCGATGGCTCTGTCAGTGATAATCAATTTACTGACATATGTTCTACTGATGTTACATACACATCAACAATCACTTAAAATGATGTCGTCGACAACAGGGATTGTTTACCGACATTTATGAACATACGTTTTTTGTTCGTTTGTTTTTTAGTGTGTGTTTTTGCCTGTTGTTCCATTACCTATAATAGCCATGTCTATGATGCAGTCGATCAATGATGTCTCGATATCGACAGGACAGTACTTAGTAAAACGGAATATTTCGAGTATGCGAATGCATTAAGGTTTTCATCGAACGTAAGTTTGAAAAATATAATACATAACAGAGGTTTCCAAATTCGAGATAATAGGATTCTGTTTAAAAATATGTGGGGATAACTTAGGCACTATAATTGTTTAACGTCCATATTTCTTAGATATCCTTTCTCGGTTTACGTATTCATCTGTTTACTTGTAAAATATGTCAGAAAACTTGAGTGTCAGCGAGCCATGCCATTCATATCGATCTGTCAAGAAACCAGATCAAAATTCTGACTAAAATCAGGTTTGCCATCGACTCAGTTCAGCGATCATACCAAATAAAGATACAAATGGTGATAACAGTAGCGGAGTGTAGCAGATGGACCATAATCCGCACCACATATGTTTATTGTCAAAGAAATTCCTCAACATTTTGACAAATTCCTTTATTAATGTGAGCTTAAGCTATTAGGTAAATTGTAACATATTTTGCTGAGATATTGTATTTGCAAATTGTGTATTTGTGTACGAGTTTAATTCAGTAACCAGTTGGTATACCTTTACTGTCAATGCTGGTGACAGATGTATAGATGGTCGTGCGAGTATGTTTATCAATACAAGACAAATAAAAAAATATCAATAAACATCAGCTAGTAAATGGTGCGTACTGCCTACTTCATTTTATCTATGTATAAAGCAAGTTTTATATATTCATTGTGTTGTTCTTTTTTGTTAAAGGCAAATCAATAAATGTTATTCAGATTGACCGGTTTCGTTTTGAAAGCCGGGATTTCTTGACAAAGGAGGCCCATATACCTACATACGATATACTGCTAAGTACACTTATTATGTACTAAAAACCTATATCTCAACAAAAATACTCAACAATCATTTCCCTAACCTATTGTCTCCATTGGCTGTCAAAATGTCTATTGCTGTTTTGATCTTCCTCGTTTTTCGTTTTTTTTTTTCTTCTTTTCGTTTTCTTCTTCTACTTCTACTTCTTCTTCTTCTTCTTCTACTTCTTCTTCCTCCTCCTCGTTTGTTGTTTCTTATTTCAAATTACTCATAAAGATATGAATCTGCAGTGGGCCAGAACAGTCGTCGTCCATTGCACATTCTTGGCATGCAGCTGACGTTACACGGCGTAGCGTGCCAAACGGCTACTACTAAACATGTGTATGGATCCAGTTTAAAACAGAAATCAATGCCATTATTGTTTCTATGTAAAAATTGTTAAATGGGATATTTTTAATAGAAAGACCTTCAATAATTCATAATACTTAAAACACTGTTATTTGAAGCTTTAATTGGTTTTAGAGTCCTATTTGTTTTATTTGTAAGATTATGTACATCGTTTAGATTTTAGTTATAGAAGCATAACTAATAGGATATGTAATGACTCCATTAGAGACCTTTAACATGAGTACAGGTAAAGTTATCTTCGACATGAATACCTAACAAATACATCACTGAGACTGGGACAAAGCAAACTAAAACGCAATTGCAGTCATTACCTGTGGAGTGTACCTATTGTTACTTGAGATAAACTCTTTTTTCTGTCCTAGCAACAGATGGGCTTGCCTTAGGATTTGTATTATATTTTTCTTTTAGTTTAGAGGGAAAGCCATAGTTCACTGCAAAGAAATAAAACGGTCGTTTCCATGAAGGTGACCAGAGTGGTTTACATACTTAGGTTCTGTATCTTTCATTGATGGCTTACCACAATGTCTAATATAGTTATTACAATGACCAAAAGTCTTTTCCATTCACTAAAGGCAAACTAATTCCGGTTATAGAAAGGAAATACACATTTCGAATAGACGATGTGCAAGAATACACCATTAAGTGAAACTGTAAGATGTATGTGTTGCCGTCATTAAGTGAAGGTATTCTGTATGATTTGATGACGTTATTAAGTGAAGGTATTCTGTAAAATTTGATGACGTCATTAAGTGAAGGTATTCTGTAATATTTGATGACGTCATTAAGTGAAGCGATTCTGTAAGATGTGATGACGTCATTAAGTGAAGCCATTCTGTAAGATGTGATGACGTCATTAAGTGAAGCCATTCTGTAAGATGTGATGACGTCATAAAGTGATACTATTCTGTAAGATGTGATGACGCTATTAAGTGAAGGTATTCTATAAGATTTGATGACGTCATTAAGTGAAGGTATTCTGTAAGATTTGATGACGTCATTAAGTGAAGGCATTCTGTAAAATTTGATGACGTCATTAAGTGAAGGTATTCTGTAATATTTGATGACGTCATTAAGTGAAGCGATTCTGTAAGATGTGATGACGTCATTAAGTGAAGCCATTCTGTAAGATGTGATGACGTCATTAAGTGAAGCTATTCTGTAAGATGTGATGACGTCATTTAGTGAAATTATTATGTAAGATGTGATGACATCATTAAGTGAAAATATTCTGTAAGATATGATGACGTCATTAAGTGAAATTATTCTGTAAGATGTGATGACGCCTTTAAGTGAATCTATTCGGTAAAAATGGTGCTTACACACTGATCAAAGAGGGTGAACAATTTTGGCAATGCCACCTATGATGTGTGAGATAGATACATTTACTTGTCATACGTTACACTCTCACACTGTAACAAATATGGTGATAGACAATAATGTACTGCATGGATGATCTGTGGAATATCAAACGGAATATAACATAGCTTTACATTCTGTTATTATTAAACAATTTCAACATCCATCAATAAATGCATACTAACTTGAAATTTATAAAATGAATTTTTTTATTAGTTAATATATATTGAGATTTAAAAAAAATAGACAAAAATAAATTCAGGTCAGTAAAATGAAGAAATTAATTACCCTTATAGTTTATGTATAGTGACACTTAATCAATTGGGTATAAACTACATTTCTAACATTTGAAAGTTATTTCATCAAGCAAATATAGATATTAACTGTATTCGAAATTACAATTGCATGTTTTTTTTACATTGTCCCTGCATATAATTTCGTATTTGCTTTCCTCTACATAAGATCTTTTCATATGTCAGGGTCAAATCTATTTCATGTTGATTTTTAAGTATTTGATGTTTTGGATTTATTCAGAACTGCTGAAGGCTTTGTTTATTACCCGAGTTCATTGAGGCATATCTTATTAGGAACTGTTTACGCATGATGGATTAACTTCAGAATCAGTCATACAAATCAATTTCGAATGAAACGTAGTCACGTATGTCTAACTAGCCAACAAATTAGATTGATTCGTGTTAACAATGTCACAGTATCTGTATAGATCTCACTCCTGTGCCACCAGTGTATATAATAGAATATGCAAGTTAGTCGTTTGTAAGCAAGCTACAACATTAAAGTTTTGTTCAAAGCTACAAGAACTTGAGGAAAGCAATTCAACTTAACTAAACATAATGCTAATACACGTATGGATCGCCAAACAGTGAAGCTGGAATTCCCGAATGTGATCTAAAATGCGAAGTTAGAGAAACCTAAGCATTAAAGAGGAATTTACATTGACCAATAAACGTTGTAATAGAATGGTAGTGCACTATCAGGAAACATAAACCCATGAGTACCAAACACGTACGAGATCAGAAATGAACTGTACTGTGATATAGTGAACTTTAATATCGCTACCTCAGTGTTTATAGCGCACTTGTTATGTATTTTGAAGTATCATTGGGTTTGTAGAAGACAATTCTGAAGGATAATTATTCAAAAAAATAGTTGTAGCCTAGTACATAATGTAACATATGTACATTGATTGAAAATGTCATTCAGGTGGTAGCCTAAAGTTTCGAAATTACTGCAATTGTTGTTATTTCGGGAAAAATTGAGGGATTTTAGTGCAAAATCTATTTTAAAAAGTTGTGAAAATGTCACATTCACGCAGTCATAACGAATGCTAGATCATAAGTAGAAAGAAGAGAAAGGAATTATCAGTGATAACTCCCAAATTGTTGATGCAAAACAGGATTATAAATGTAGCGTTATAAAATGTACAATGTATTTAAATTATATTACACTGACAAGAAAATAATAAAACGGAGAATTTACAAGCGTTTTGTGGTTAGTTTTTTGTTTTAATCTTCTTGAATTTGACAACTGTTTTGGTCATAAATCTATCTCCCTTTGATTTTCCAACAAACAAAACCGACTTTCTGAACGCCTGGATCTGCTCAGGTTTTACACTGGATTCTTGATTATGAGGATTTTGACACGAGTAAATAAATATTTGTTACGTAATGCAGCGATTTAGTTTATATAAAGAAGATGTATTTGTTATAAAAAGAATGTTCATGAATATTTCATGAGATAATTATAAAATAATCACCTTATTGGCATACGTGATCAAAACACATACACCACTTTTGTAAATCTTCCTACAGATATTGCTATAGGATGTACAGAGGTTCTTTATACGTGAATACAACTTTTGGTTTGACTAATATAATCAGCGATCCACGCAATAGCGAAATGATCACGTTATTACCCCATTGTGGCTTTACTGTGCCTTTGTATTTTTGGTATTATACGGAGATATCCACCGATTAGCTCACACTAAATCAATTACAGCCCTATCTTCTCTATGTGTTACGGAACGTGAGCGGGAAACACATTAGCCTTTCCCTGGCAACCATACGTCTGCCCTGGTCTACTTTTTGAAGGCTAACTCCTCTTTGTGTACATTTAGATGACTTCCACATATAAATATATATCTTTATAAGATAAATGGATCTTAATATAATTTAGGTTCTAATCCCATCATGCAATGGCAGACTTATACCGAAGTCCATTTGGAATTTATTCCGGATGCAATATATTTATATTATTAGATACATGTTCTCAACGGGGTAAGACTGTCCTATCCCGCATAGTCTTTAAACCACTTCCACTTTGATCAATAGCATTAGAACAATTCCACTTTTTCGACTAAGCATTGTGTGTTTACACAATATCATTTGCTTTACTGAACTACAATTAACCAAAAGAATAAGCCATTGTTTCACGAAACAGAAAACTCGTAGAGCAGGGGTGATCGACCAAAGTTTATGTCCTGTGTGTCTGCGAAATGGAACACGTGATCGAACACGTGATCGAAAGTCACGTGATCCATTCCTTATTTATTTATCAATTACTGGAAGTGGAGTATAGGCCATCGTTCCGCTGATGACATTAGCAAACCAACAACAATACAAATGTACGAGCGCAGAGATAACCTTTAGTTCCAATGGAATTTAGGGGAGTGATGCAATGTTATTCATATATACTGTAACGCGACAACAGATGCAGTTAGGAGTCCCTACAAAATCCGGTTTATATAGCTGCACTGTATGTATGTATGTCCTAGATCGTGCCAGCTGTGACTCGGGGGAGGTGTAATCACTTTAGACGCAGAGCAGAGACGTCGTCCAGGATTTTCATTTCTTAGAAAGTATATATCAAATTACGTATATCTGGCAAATACCAATCCCACAAACATCTATGGAATAACATAAAACAACCCAAAATCGCCGGGAAGGAGTGTATGCAATTGTCCTCAAATATGGTTGGTTGAAATAATAACAGGACGCTAATTCCGTTTTGCATACTACAGATTTACCTCCCTTACGGGAAGGCATCGATTGTGACGTCATTATTTTTAATGCAAAATTTATGTCATGACGTGACGCTCGAAAAAAACCATGACGTCACAATCAATACCTATCCAAAATAGCAGATAACTATGTAATGTGCAATAAAGTGTAAAAGCATACCGTGTTAATATCAAGAAAAAAAAACCTGAATACTCCATATTCCGATAGAACAACTCTGATAGAAACCGACAGAAATATGAAATTTAAAAAATTCAAATTCAAAACAGCTACTGAGATCACTTTAGTATAACTGTATCAAGACAGAAGTCTCGTGATATCTATTATTTATTTCTCTATTATCGATTTCTTTTAAAAGTAAATATATATTGCATCCGTTGATTATGTTGCAGACATTGAATGCATTTTTATACAGGTCTGTACGTATGGGAGAGCATTATTGCAGCTTTACTAGAGGCGTAAGTGATTGATTTTTTATTTTATCTATATTTCTATAGACATAAGCCGTATCGAGGAGAATCACCACTCTCCCTTAAGCATCATTGACTCCACCGCTACTTAATACTGTGTCTTTGCAGGAATATTTGTGACCTCGTCATGATGTTTAAGCAAATGTACATATCTGTACTCACAGCTCACTGAAAAACAGTTGTCGTGAGGGCATTCATTCTAAATAAAATGAAATAGGCCAGTACGCATCGCTAGGATGTGCATTTACCCGTGAGATATTCCATTTAGAGATGAAAACCAACATACGTGTTCTTTAACTCCCAAACCCAGAACAAAGCTACACAATAACATAAATGAAATGACTCCTACTCCTTTGTATATCTGGTGAGAACTGACCATGACAAACAAAATATATGTTATGATTCCCCTACATCGTACAATGTTTTACTTCATAACGGCCTACCCATTGTTTTATCAAAGTAGATCTCAATCTATCTTCTTGTGTCGAAATCCAATCGCCGTATGATGATGAGAAGCAGAGAATTCTTGCTCTTTAGAAATATATCGATATATCGTGTTGTTATTTGTCATATGTGTTCCTATTTGAGTGGTTATAAACTTGGAGACTTTTTTTTACTTGTGTCAGCACTAATTAATCAACAAATGAAAATATTGTAGCTGTTTGTCTTCCAATGTTGATATTTCACGCAATTGTGACTCCGTTTACATTCCATTTTTTTAATTACATGTGGTTTCCGTATGATTCTCATATGGTTTTTTCAAGCTTGTACCATTGTTTATTATATGATATGTCGTGACAAATGATCTTGGCGATGCTTACGCCGTATAAGCCTTACCACTATATACTCTACTTTTGACAGGGATACCGAATTTAGATCATCCACCATATATTGCCCAAGCCCATCGCTACCTACCCATATCCACTGACGCTCACAAACAGTGATAGTCTACCGATTCTGAATTCGACTTTCCATTGACCAGTGGCTTTAATGAAAACCCATGAAGAAACCACCAACAACAATACAAATGTACACAGAGATAACCTTTAGTTACATATATACTGTAACGCGAAAAGTCCCTACAAAATCCGGTTTATGATGCAAGCTGCAGTGTATGTATGTATGTCCTAGATCGTGCCAGCTGTGACTCGGGGGAGGTGTAATCACTTTAGACACAGAGCAGAGACGTCGTCCAGGATTTTCATTTCTTAGAAAGTATATATCAAATTACGTATATCTGGCAAATACCAATCCCACAAACATCTATGGAATAACATAAAACAACCCAAAATCGCCGGGAAGGAGTGTATGCAATTGTCCTCAAATATGGTTGGTTGAAATAATAACAGGACGCTAATTCCGTTTTGCATACTACAGATTTACCTCCCTTACGGGAAGGCATCGATTGTGACGTCATTATTTTTAATGCAAAATTTATGTCATGACGTGACGCTCGAAAAAAACCATGACGTCACAATCAATACCTATCCAAAATAGCAGATAACTATGTAATGTGCAATAAAGTGTAAAAGCATACCGTGTTAATATCAAGAAAAAAAACCCTGAATACTCCATATTCCGATAGAACAACTCTGATAGAAACCGACAGAAATATGAAATTTAAAAAATTCAAATCCAAAACAGCTACTGAGATCACTTTAGTATAACTGTATCAAGACAGAAGTCTCGTGATATCTATTATTTATTTCTCTATTATCGATTTCTTTTAAAAGTAAATATATATTGCATCCGTTGATTATGTTGCAGACATTGAATGCATTTTTATACAGGTCTGTACGTATGGGAGAGCATTATTGCAGCTTTACTAGAGGCGTAAGTGATTGATTTTTTATTTTATCTATATTTCTATAGACATAAGCCGTATCGAGTAGAATCACCACTCTCCCTTAAGCATCATTGACTCCACCGCTACTTAATACTGTGTCTTTGCAGGAATATTTGTGACCTCGTCATGATGTTTAAGCAAATGTACATATCTGTACTCACAGCTCACTGAAAAACAGTTGTCGTGAGGGCATTCGTTCTAAATAAAATGAAATAGGCCAGTACGCATCGCTAGGATGTGCATTTACCCGTGAGATATTCCATTTAGAGATGAAAACCAACATACGTGTTCTTTAACTCCCAAACCCAGAACAAAGCTACACAATAACATAAATGAAATGACTCCTACTCCTTTGTATATCTGGCGAGAACTGACCATGACAAACAAAATAAATGTCATGATTCCCCTACATCGTACAATGTTTTACTTCATAACGGCCTACCCATTGTTTTATCAAAGTAGATCTCAATCTTTCTTCTTGTGTCGAAATCCAATCGCCGTATGATGATGAGAAGCAGAGAATTCTTGCTCTTTAGAAATATATCGATATATCGTGTTGTTATTTGTCATATGTGTTCCTATTTGAGTGGTTATAAACTTGGAGACTTTTTTTTACTTGTGTCAGCACTAATTAATCAACAAATGAAAATATTGTAGCTGTTTGTCTTCCAATGTTGATATTTCACGCAACTGTGACTCCGTTTACATTCCATTTTTTTAATTACATGTGGTTTCCGTATGATTCTCATATGGTTTTTTCAAGCTTGTACCATTGTTTATTATATGATATGTTGTGACAAATGATCTTGGCGATGCTTACGCCGTATAAGCCTTACCACTATATACTCTACTTTTGACAGGGATACCGAATTTAGATCATCCACCATATATTGCCCAAGCCCATCGGTACCTACTCATATCCACTGACGCTCACAAACAGTGATAGTCTACCGATTCTGAATTCGACTTTCCATTGACCAGGGGCTTTAATGAAAACCCATGAAGCATCACAATACAACAAAAATATATGCATGTCTTTGTTAGTTTCTTGATTGTTAATTCGTATGAAGAGGGAAACATTACACTAGGACGTAAATATAGAAATATTTCGTTACAATATTCAGATTCATACCAACGCATAGTTGTGCATTTTTTTTATTATTGTTTATGTGAAGGTACAGGCTCCGGCATTATGAAACAATCTAAGACTTAAGGTTTCGCACAGCCAATCAAAAATCACGTAACTTTTTTTGTGACGTCATCTGTCAAACCATAAGACCGTTCCAGGATCTTGGGTCTAGTTCTGTAGTTCAATGTTTTTTCTCATGGTGTTACGAGTTCCCACCAACTATTTTACATCACTAACATATTAGGCTATGCATGGAATTCAATACTTCTGGAAAAAGAACGAAATAACTTTATGGAGAAAAGTGGTATGCGTTGTTGATAGCATATAACAGAATTATACATGTATTGACATCTCGAGGTCAAATTACGATTACTGTACATCATCTACTTTTTGTGTGCGATTGAATACCGCGGGCGATACAAAATCGTGAAAATAAAATATTCGCAAAACTGTTTCGCAAACATGAGGGAAAGCAGATCTACAATGTAGGAATCTAAAAGTCTAGAAAAATGCGATATTGAGTCTGAGCAAGAGTAATTCTACTGCTGGTAACTCCATTAGTGATCTTATGCCTTTCATCGAAACAGGAAAAAATAACCTAAAATGGATCAGGCAGCTGAGTATGGATACAATAACAAAAACTTCTAAAGGTTGGGATTAGGGACGTCTCATAGCAAAAGGCAATTGGCGAAAATTTCATAGTAATGGATAATTAAATTAAATTTAACGGATGGCTGAAAACCCATTTCAGATCTGATGAAAATTTATAAAATTTAAACAGGGTGCGCTTCTGTAGGCTTATTGATTGTTATGAAATAGCAATGCTGACTTGGTTGCCACGATAGACGGGCCATGTGCACCAACAAGCCCGTTATAGAATTTGGGGCGCTATAATGTGTGTGATACAGTGCCAGTCACGCTGGCGTTTCCCTACTGAAGCCTATAGTTTAGACACGTCACAACACAAGCTACCAAAAGTAATACATTTTATTGCAGATTGTGTTTTTGATCGTTCTTTAGAAAATCGACATTTCATCTTTTTTTTCCTGATTGATCGTTACTATAAAGTGTCAGTTGCGGGCACATTGCATGTGGCAGGTACTACTTTTCACCGAAGAATCACACAAATCGTGTGAGCGGTGTGAAATCGCAAAAAAGCTTACAAAGACAATGCATAAGTTATTGGGTCGCGCAATCCTGGGGCTATACTTTATTGACTCTATTATTACTGGTAGGAAAAAGCTCTGCTTGGTTTTCTATTGTTGGGATTAATGGAAATCAACGTTTTTGGGGGGAAAAGCTCTCTGTAGTTAACCCAGTGTTCTATGCTATAAAGTTTCAAACACAATTGGTTTAAAAGGTTGTTTTCATCTTCGCCATCATGTGGGTATAAATTATCTTTTTTTAGTATCTGACTCTGAGGAAATGAGTTTGTTTTGTTTACTTTTATTGATCTACCGCCTGCTCTAATCCCAGAGTATTCACGATATTCTCGTAAAGAAACCACAATGACGCAATGGTTTATTTAAAACATTCTTTTTTATATCACCAGGGAAGTATTTCAAAGGACAGATAGAATTAATAATTTGGACTATACAAATTAATGCGTGTGATCTAATTGACTAAACGCGTGTGTTACCTTTATCATTGAAACATTATCCAGAGACTGAAATGCCATTTTTCGGATTTCACCAAACGCATGGTAATAATATTTCTAATATGAAAGGAAGCCATGAATCTGATATGAATGACATACATTTCTATATTCTTACTTAAATAATTATTTTTTCTTGTCTCTCTTATTTCTTCTATTTTCTCTTGGAAAAATCCGAGAATGGCATGAAACAGACGACGTTATCGTTACATTGAAGTTGCGTATTGATTCTGAAAAAATAATCCATTGAAAAATTACTAGAATGCTACATTTAAACATTCTTATTTTATCAAATAGATTATAAAAATAATTATAAGCATAGATGTTACTATTTTTCTAATTTCATCGGGGTATGGAAACCAAAATGTTTGCAATCTTTTGTGAGAATCAAATACGCGAATTCAAACAGTTTGCCAACAAATTTGTTTGTCGTTTTCTAATGAAATTAAAAAACAGTAATATTTTTGCTTTTTTTTACATAAATGAAAAATAAATCATCTTCCCATTTTGAGTTTTCACGTGATACCATTGTTAACTTTCTTGCTGTATCGCGACAATTAAATTTAACAAATCGGATCTAAAAATAACCCGTTTTTGACTCCTTACAGAGAAGAATACGGCTTAAAATAAAAGGTCAGTTACACATACTGTTTGCTGCAAGTTAATGTCATTAAGAAAACTGCCTGTAATACTGTGCAACATGTTAAAGTTTTAATTATGGATATGAAATTCCCAATGGATTCAGACTCTCCTATTACTCCTGTTTCCATTTAGACATTGAGTCGTAACCCAAGTCGACTCTTCTAATCTATAAATCAAATTGGGAGATTGTTAAACTTTCAAATAAAGTGCCAAAGCTATTTGGTATTCTTGAAGTTGTCGTCTTTCACACTTTGGAGCGATCAATACTTCAAAGACAATACAATATTTGGTGCGAAACCTTTCACCACGGCTCGATTTATCAGCGGCTGAATTCATACAATTTCTCAGCATTCAATGCATTGTTTGCCGGTAAGACTTTACAAGTCGTCCCTGCCCTATGATAGCAGAACGATGGGAGTTGTTGATAGGAGTATCCTTAGCAGTGCTTCCTATGGAACCACTTTTTGGAGAGCTAAAATCAATAGAGGCGCTCTCAGACGAAGTTAATGTTGAACGAGGACGACAATTTAAACATCGATACGGAGGTGAAGTCGTTACATAACGGCCACATTATATCGCGTCTAACCTAGCGATAGATGGCGCCCCGCTAGACCTTGCCGTCACGTGATCTCCCTGGGGAAAAGTTATGTCGGATTTGATATACACTTACAAAATACCATCTTCCGTGGGAAATTGTTCACATTTCACTTGTAAATGTGTATTTTATCCTCCAAGCTCAAACATGCATATCAGAATCATAAAAACGAATTCATTGTCGCCATATATATGATAATACAAACTTTGGTGAACATATATTTATCTTTGCCTTTTGAAGGGTAAACATCTCTTATTATTGTGATAAATAACTTTTATTGCCATTATAATCTAAGCATCTATTTTAACCCTCTTGACAAATGTGTTAAAAGAATAATAATTCTACGTGTTTGAATGTTACATATCTCCTTGACCTTTTACCGGTCAACCGCATTATCTTGTCTATTTGTTTGATGACACAAATACCTTTAACCATACAAATACAAACAAATTATAAGACATAATGAACCTTCACATGTACTTGATAACAATTAGAATCCCAAAAACAAATATTCAATCAATTATTTCAATTCATTCATACCCCGCATAGAAAAACAAGCCACACCTATTCATGAATATTCATCTAGTTTCAAAGATAAGCTAAAATGGTTATGGAAAAGTCCATCAATCGAAGACCTCCAAGTTTGGGATGGTTTTTCAAAACAAAGTTCTTCAATTTCCCTGACTCAAGGGACGTGATGAGTTTTGTTGTCCTGTATATATAGTCCAATGGAATATTTCTGACATATTTGTGAGGCGTTAGGTATTGGCTATGTGTCACTAACCATTACACGGGTAATATATCATATTCTGTAAGTAACCCGCTCAGCCAGCTTAATACCGATCCGAGTATGTAAGTCAGTAGATGTCATCTGTTCCGCGGCTCAAGGTCTCAAACAGAAACAAATCCTAATGCGATTTTTATGTAAAACCAGGAGTTAAAATTACAGCAAGGAGATGATCTTGTTTCAACCATGTAGACTCATACAAGATAAACACATAACGTAGTCCAAAGCCATACTTGTATATTTATATTTTAGAAAGAGATATGATATTAAACAGATACAATATATTTAGTTTTAGATACAAATATGATATTAAGCAGAGATATATGATATGAAACAGAAAAAATATTCATTTAGTTTTAGGAAGAGATATTAATTAAACATATACAATCTATTAAGTTATGAAAGAGATATGATATAAAAACAGATACAATGTCCATTTAGTTCTAATAAGTGATATTATATTAAACAGATACAATACCTATTTAGTTTAGATAGAAATATGATATTAAATAGAGATGTATGACATTAAACAGAGAGATATGATATTAAACAGAGTACAATACCTTCTTAATTTTATAAAGAGATATGACATTAAACAGAGAGATATGATATTAAACAGAGAGATTTGATGTTAAACAGAAAAAAATTGCTATTAAACAGATACAATACCTATTTAGCTTTAGAAAGAGATATGATATTAAAAAGAGAGAAATTATATGAAACAGAGAGATATTATATTAAACAGAGTACAATACCTACTTAACTTTAGAAAGAGATATGATGTTAAACAGAGAGATACGATATTAAACAGAGAGATATGATATTTAACAGAGAGATATGATATTAAACAGAGAGATACGATATTAAACAGAGAGATATGATATTAAACAGAGAGATATGATATTAAACAGAGAGATATGATATTAAACAGAGAGATATGATATTAAACAGAGAGATATGATATTAAACAGAGTGATATGATATTAAACAGAGTGATATGAAATTAAAAACAGAGAGATATATTAAACAGAGTGATATGATAGAGTGATATGATATTAAACAGATACAATACCTATTTAGTTTTAGAAAGAGATATGAGGTTAAACAGAGAGATATGATTTTAAACATAGAGATGTGATATTAAACAGAGTACAATACCTATTTAATTTAATTTTAGAAAGAGATATGGTTTTAAACAGAGAGCTATAATGTAAACAGAGAGATATGATATTAAACAGATACAATACCTATTTAGTTTTAGAAAGAGATATGATGTTAAAGAGAGATATATGATATTAAACAGAAATATATTATATTAAACAGAGTACAATAACTATTTAATTTTAGTAAGAGATATGCTATTAAACAAAGAGATATGATAGTAAAAAGAGAGATACGATATTAAACAGAGAGATATGATATTAAACAGAGAGATATGATATTAAACAGAGAATATAATATTTGATTTTAGAAAGAGAAATATGCTATTAAACAAGAGAGATATGATATTAAACAGAGTACAATACCTATTTGTTTAGAGAGAGATATGATATTAAACAGAGTACAATACCTATTTGTTTTAGAGAGAATATGATATTAAACAGAGAGATATGATATTAAACAGAGAGATATGATATTAAACAGAGAGATATGATATTAAACAGAGAGATAAGATATTAAACAGAGAGATATGATATTAAACAGATACAAAACAATACATATCAACATATAGCAACACCTTGATCTAAATTTCCTTTTATCGTCAAATAATTTCTAAAATTATAGCATTGTCTCCTTTGTTATGATATTCGTTGGATTGATAACTTTGTTTTTGCCTCAATGTACACGCATTATTTACTGATGTTATTTAACTATTCTAGTTCACATTGAAAATAATTAAGTTGTTGTGAAATCGACAATGGATGAAGGAGACAGAATGTTTTCGGTTAGTGACGTCTGTGATCATTAAAGGATAAAAAGGTCTTAGAGGACACGAAGTGACCTTGATCTTTATCCCTACACTCTCTTACCCTATAAATATATTAAGGTTCTAGACGCTTAATTCTGACCAATTACCAGCTAATAGTTGCCTACTTAGTCACACGAACTCATCTCGGTAGTCTTTCCGGAGAACATTTCGTATTTAATACGCCATAATCTATATGTCAATATTTGTTGGTTGTTCGTTTTCCGGGAGAAATGCCACATGTTTCGCCGGAATCGCTGGTCGATCTACTCGACTGTTTTGGCTGTTATTGCTATGCCCAGAGGATTTTATGATCGTCCAAATCGGAACACTCCAAAACGCACCATGTGGAGCAGATTGTTAAAGTTTGCCTTTTTACTCGATCGATATACTATCTATCTTCATTGGATATCAGCAAACAAGATTCGTACTGATACACAAAGCTCTAACATACTTTAACAAACGAGACGCATTCTTAGTTCACTTGATAAAAAAGTATGTCCGCACCTCGGCAGCATTTGCCAAGTTTACTTTTATGTTGAAGGCAGTTCCTTTCACCAAGAACCCTAAATCAGTATTAAAGTTGCAAAGTACCCAAAAATGATTGGATAAATGAGATCGTTGTTCCCCTCTGATCAACCACCACACGTAGAGGATAACTACATAATGTGTTTTCACCTTATACAGACAATAAAGCCCTGGTCGTTTTGCTATAGTTGTATCAATCTGTAGACAGACAACTATCAAGTTTAAAGTCCCAATATCTGTAATATGTCTTATTTTTTCATGATTTAGAAGAATGTCAAACAAACCGAAGTTAATCGACAATGTAACGTTGTCGCCGAGAACGTCATGCGACTACCGTTTCTACGTTACGTCTGTCCGAACTCTTCCAAGACCGGGTCATGAACTTTTCAACTTCCGTTCGGCAATAATCGTAACTTCTATGGCGACCGGTTTAAAATGAAGGCATGTTTACAAGTATGACTTTCAACAACTGCTGTACCAGTTATCAAGATATCATAGTAAATATTCTTTAATATAGCATAATGTCAACTACATCTACAAAACTAACAATATCGGGGTCGAATCTAACTTGACTTTTGCTCATAGTTACGTATAGTGTGTCTTTAATGATAATGAAATGAAGCAGTCTACAAGTGTTATCATACCGAAATGTCACCCTGACAGTATTTATTATCAAATAATCACAACAAGTCGATAATTAGTTATGAATAAGCCTTTTGGTATGCAGTTGCACGCCCATCGATATTTTTTTATTTACGTAATTTTACGTGGTTGTCTTTATTAACACACGTTGATGTATTAACATGTATTGCCATATAAGGGTATGACTTATTTTTATTGTGAAGCAATATCGAATATCCCGGTAAAAACAGAAATCGATGTCCATTGTTTGTCACCTTGGCCTCGAATTCAGGATTCGCAGAAAGAGAAATGGGGATTGTGTTTTAAACCACGAAGGGAAGATTACATGTGGTACTTACTTACCTTCAGCACTAACGCCAAGCTCATTCTGTTGATACAACAGAGCTTACTTTCATTCCGATGTGATCCGAACTGACCAGTTCCAAGGCCAGTGCTTAGTTACCTTCGGCAGTAACGCCAAGCTCATTCTGTTGATACAACAGAGCTTACTTTCATTCCGATGTGATCCTAACTGACCAGTTCCAAGGCCAGTGCTTAGTTACCTTCGGCAGTAACGCCAAGCTCATTCTGTTGATACAACAGAGCTTACTTTCATTCCGATGTGATCCGAACTGACCAGTTCCAAGGCCAGTGCTTAGTTACCTTCGGCAGTAACGCCAAGCTCACTCTATTATTACAGCAGAGCTTACTTTCATTCCGATGTGATCCGAACTGACCAGTACCAAGGCAGGTATTTGTTTACCTTCAGCAGTAACGCCAAGCTCACTCTATTATTACAGCAGAGCTTACTTTCATTCCGATGTGATCCGAACTGACCAGTTTATATGCCAGTGCTTGGTTACCTTAAGCAGTAACGCCAAGCTCACTCTGTTGATACAACAGAGCTTACTTTCATTCCGATGTGATCCGAACTGACCAGTACCAAGGCAGGTATTTGTTTACCTTCGGCAGTAACGCCAAGCTCACTCTGTTATTACAGCAGAGCTTACTTTCATTCCGATGTGATCCGAACTGACCAGTTTTCATGCCAGTGCTTGGTTACCTTCGGCAGTAACGCCAAGCTCACTCTATTATTACAGCAGAGCTTACTTTCATTCCGATGTGATCCGAATTGACCAGTTTCCATACCAGTGCTTAGTTACCTTAAGCAGTAACGCCAAGCTCACTCTGTTAATAACAATTAATAGTTGGTTAACCTAGAATTACATTTCAATTATTCAACAGCCCACTCAAGGCAACAGTGCTAAACTTGACTGTACTAACAGGTCATTAGGCCACATAGACAATCATCAGGCACTTGGGCGTACAAATTAAGAAGATTTCAAAGCTAATTAGCCCGGAAGTTACAACGGTCGGCGTTCCTGCGAGTTACAGATGCCGACTGGGGCAATCACTTGTCTAGCGCTGTTACCCCAGATATGGTTGGCCATAGTTATAAATAACAAAATAAAATAGCAAGTAATTGTCGAATATGGCTATTAAGATCATGCTTATATACTATAAAAGCCTGGTGTATTTAGACCACTTTCAATCTAGAGGTGTCTTAACTGGACTAGCACAAGTCTAGAAAAATACAATGGCTTTTCTCAATCTCTAACAGTTGACACATACTGAGGTTTTTCTCAATGTTATAGAACGAAAATGTTCTTAGACAATCCGGATCAACATAATCTAGCACCATGTTGCATTAAAATGCTTCAGATATGAAAGCTTTTATCTATTTCTAGAAAACTTTAGTTAGAAAGGCGCGTTCTATGACATTGTACAAGTACTTTCTGAAATAATCGTTGCCAACATCATCATATTAACACACGGAAACGGTCTATGCTGGGTGATATCTAAAGAGAAATTGAATCAGAATTGGCTGTTAACCTGAATTTATCTGTACGACATACGAAGAAATGGACATATGTTCTTAGTTAGGGTTAGAAAATCAAATGAACCGTGAATTTAAATAAAATATCATTAAATAAAACAATGCAAAACTGGCGTATTTAATGGGTACGTTACTACACAAACCAAGTTTGATTGGTATTTTACCACAGAAAAAGTTAAATAATTATCCAATGAACGATTCCCTTTTCGCCTTAGGTAAGTCTTAATCATATTTCTGACGGAGTAAGTTGACTACTGGGTAATTATATATACACATATTTCCCCAGAGAACTCTCTTGAGACTCAATGATTTTCATTTCAGTTGACAGTACAACCTAATAGCTGAGCTTGGATATAGTGTAGATTGGATATGTAGATTGATCGAATGTGCTAGATGCTGCATACATGGAAATATTTATCTATAGATTTAACATCGTTTACCACAAAAATTAGCATCAAGTGAATTATTTAACCTCAAGCAACGTTACAAACCATATTCCGTCTTTGCATATTACAGAGTTAGCTCCCTTACGGGTAGGTATCGATTGTTACGTCATTATTTTGTGAGCGCAATTCACGTCGTTTACTCCGATGACGTTACGCTCGCAAACACATGACGTCACAAGCAATACGCAAGCGCAGATAACTCTGTAATATGCAAATTCGGAATATTACAATGGACTTAAAGCTTGTGTTGGTTAATGTTCTCCCTATTTAAAACTGCCGCTGTTACAGATCATTACAAACCGTAAATAATATTCTGTATAGGTGTTAAATGTCGCGGGTGCAAATTTTCGCGATATACCGTTTGGAACGATTATATCGATAGCCTTTCAAATCGTCGTTCAAAAGACATGTCTGACATGTAAAAACATAATTTTGATAAATTTCACGAAATCTTATTTTTCGCAAATTTGGATGAATGTTTTTTGTATAAATTACCTTGACCGCAATTCTTTGTTGGTGAAAAGCCCGTCAAATTGTCCCATGACAATTTCTGGTTAAAATTGGAGCTGTCTAGTTGGCAATCATCCGACAGAATGTAGTTCAATGCTTTAATATTGTAAATGAAATGTTTTTTATGTACTGACGTATTTCATTGAAGACATACACTTTGGCGATCTTGGTGTTACAAAATTATAGATAATATTTATTAGTAGAAATTGTCATTGGACAGTTTAACAGACTTTTCACAAGCAAGGAATTGAGGTCAAGGTCATTCATATTAAGACACTTGGTAGCGCTTTATATCAACATGCTACATGCCCAATATCAGGTGATCTAGGCCTTCTAGTATTTGACAAGACGTTGTTTAAAGATTTCATGATATTTGACCCATGAAACCTTGAATGAAAGTCAAGGTTATTCATATTAACAAATTTGGTAACCATTTAACTCATCTAACATGCCAAATGATAGGTCTCTACACCTTCCAGAACTTCACAAGAAGTTGTTTGAAGATTTTAGGTTTTTGGCACCTGTGTCGCTGGATTTCAAAGTGATTTATATTTACGGTACCTATTAACCTCAGCATGTTACACGCCCATATAACAGGTCTCTAGGCCTTTTAGATCTTGAAAATAAGATTTTTGATTTTTTTTTCTCTTAAAAAGTGCACTTTGGAATTTTGACCCTTAAATTATTTCAAATCGGACGATTTACAGAAATTGTTACTTTAGTTGTTTTATTTGTTTATTTTACATAACATATAAAAAAATACAGAAATTCGTTTAGCGTTTATATTGATATTTTAAATCCGGAAGTGAGGTAATCACGGTCGTATTGGATTTTTGACCAACCTAGAAATGCTGCTGTATATCGCCTTAAATCTCATGCCATGCAATTTGTTACAACGTTCACTGGCTTATCGCTAACCATTTCGGAGATCCTTTGTATACAACTTTGTATGCAGAAGAATAATAAACATTAGACAACCATAGGTATTTTCACCCATAGGTGAAAAGCCCTAATAATTAGAATTATCAGTATATCATATATCTGTCGTTATAGCAGTACAATGCCTATTGTAAAATTTGTGGTTCGATAGCGATATATATACAGATTATATATGGATAGCCTAATGAAACACTTGTATCTGTATCTACTGAATAAATAATACATGTACTTCTGATCTTTGTATCAGATTAATGCTAATTACCGCGAGGTCACTCATGCATTACATCAGACATAGTTCAATTACCAGATATTGACCAGGGCAGGGGGAAATCATTCGTCCGACTATTTTTGGTTTACTAGATGCGTTGTAAATGCATCATCATGGAGGCGACTAAATCTAGGAATTAATATCCTACTCTATTTTTGCAGAAAGTATTTATATATTTCCCATGACACCGCCTCATTTTATAAAAAAAAAGAATTGGATTAAAGCCAACTGGAAAAGACAACTGATATGACTAAACTGACGTGTCGTAAAGTCTACAATTGTGTAGAGAAATACAATATCTATGTGATACAAAGTCCTGTCGAGTGCCCCGAACAGGAATCGAACCCGGGTGTCCGGTGTGAAAAACTACGGCTCTACCGACTGAGTCAAAGAAATAAGAATGTTATCAAAACATGAACATTACGGTCAATTTCCAGATTAATCGAATATGGAACCACCTGTATAAAACTTATACAGAAGATGGGAAAACGATATGAAAATAAAATTTGAACTTCTTTCTTAGAATAAGAAACTTTAAATAAAACTAAAATGATAAATGAAAACTATTTCTAAACATCTATTGTTCTTGACTTCATACGATACCGTACTTGCGGGTTGTAAGGCACTTTTTCTATTATCGTGAAACTATAGTATGCACGTTGCGTGATCAGTTATGAATTTTCAGAGCTTCTTCTTTAATATTCTCTTTGGTAAATTCGTTTTCGCTACCTACTTCTCTACACGCCATAATCTTCTCGAAAACCGACAATATAAGCTACAGATAGTGTACAACTTCCTGCAAGCGATAGTGCGACTTTTAGCAAATACATTTAATTTGTTTTTACACATTTTAACTGCAAGTCCGGTGTCTATACTATCAACGCTGAGTGTTTATCACGATATAAATACAGTTTTATTCTTCTGGTTTGACATCGCATGCCCGACATTCTGGCTTACTGTCCATCTTATAGCGTGCTGCGCCATTCCTTCTAACTGCACCCAGGTGGATTGTGGGTACACAAGATGGCGCCCACGTGGAGGTAGACACTATCGCCTCGTCAGTAGAGTGGGGAGTACACCTACTCCGACAAGTTATCATTCTGTCATCTGATCGACATGTGGTTCCAAAGATAATTTGGCATTTTTTCACACGAAGAAAAATAAAGGTTTTATCATGTTTTAAAGAAAGAAAAAAAATTCTGGAGAACATACCTGCCCAATCCAGTTGTGATACTTACCTTTCAATTTTTGAGATGACAAAAATGGCAAGCATATTATCGAAAGTTTTTTCTTGGAAAATAACTATCATTGAGGTCTACACAGCAAGATCTGACTAAGGGGATATTATTTTGAAAAAAAACCACCCAAAAAACCAAAAACATATGCCAACAGTGAATAGCTGCAGTGTCAGAATGAATGTTTCAGATAAACTTTCTTTGTATAAAGTCCCATACGGGTGTCATTTACTCTGGCAGGAATCTCGACTCATATCGCCTATAATAGTGATAAAATTTGATACATTGTCTTACATTTCAAACCTGTGAAATAAATTACTCATTTTCTTATAAATTATTAAAATGAGGTGAATCATTAAGTCTGAGTAGTTTATGTTAAACCCTCGGACCAAGCAGTTTTCTGAAGCCGAACTATCTGGATACATGGCTCAGTATAACAAATGTAACCTTACAGTCGGTTAATCCTATATTACAAATGTATGTTCAGCATAACAAATGTAACCTTACAGCCGGTTAATCCTACATTATGTTCAGCATATCAAATGTTAACCCCATAGCCAGTCAATGTTGTATACTGTTGTGTTTGTATATAAGGAAACAGGATTTAAATGAATCAAATGTTGTCAGGACTTGAAACAATAAAACGGCCACCCAAATCTCACAACCGTTGACACCCACAGTAAATTCTAAGGTTGCTCGTGTCGTAAATCTGACGACTATCTCAAAATCCTGATGTAGTCAATGTCGTGGCGTAATAAACTGAAGCCATATATATTTCTTGACTAGACAGATGACTAGACAAAATACATCATTGATGGCTTTCGGTGTTTATCCTTCGTTTGTGTTTGGTATAGTTGTCAACATTGGGTTAATTCTTATCACAGTTGAGATAGATACTGCATTTGCACTCATAGTGAATACCCTATATATGCATGGATACAATTAATTCAATAACGTGAAGAATACATTTACTTATGTAGAAGGTAGTTAATTACGGATGTAATGAACTGGAATATAATTAATATTGTATCTTTGTTGTCCGTATGTAATTGGGATTTCCAAGGGCGGCCTCTCTATTGAAAGCACGTCCTTTGGCCTGGGAGGCGGAGTTACGGGAGACGTTAGGAAGAAATCAGGTTGATATATAGAAACTTGAGAAAAGATCAGGTCACAAAAATCGTCTCGATCATGCAGTGAGAGCAGCAGGAGGAATTATAATGCTATATATTTAATTATGTTAACATGTTGTTCGAATTTATTTTATTGAATGTATAGTATATGTGTATACGTGTGTCAACAATGCATGGGAGAGCTGCTTGACGTTTGTCTATCAAACTTCCCAGTAAAGATATGTACAGTGTATATACATTGTTAATCCGCCGGTAGAGCATTACAGATGTCTGTAGGAGTACTCGGTGTGTTGACTGAGGTTCGGTAATATCCCTACCAGTGAGTATGACAGAGAAAAAATAACTCAAAGTATAAGGTACACCATGTCAAAGTGAGAGCGTGCCGATCCCCAAAAAGGCAGGATGATGTTGGTAGTGGAAAATATCAATATCGTCTGTCTGAATGACTCATGACATCGTTATAGTCAAATGTTCACATGAAACTGGGTACACGAATAGTCATAGGCCCGATGGCATAGTCCAGTGACTTACATGATTTCAGTTTCGATGATTTAGCAAGAGTATTGCCACGTTGGGAGACTCATTCCAAGGGCTATATCGATATTACTCACATTACGTCAACGAAATTGAATAGTGGAAGGCTAATATTTTACTAGTATTGAAAGAGTCTAGCGTGGTTCCTTCACCAGGCCATTCATTACGGCGATATAAGATCGCTTATCCTTCTCTATATAGACACATCGCTCAACCAAGATTTGGGTTGTAACGGGAGAAAACTACTGTATTTGAAACTTTCATGAAAACAATTTTAGTCAAGTGATATTATCTAAAGCTTTGAAGCAATGTATTTACATGGTGTTTCCAAAATGTTATTAATTACAAACTAGAAATAATCTCTTTTTAACTTTATTGAGATGAAAGTCGTTCGTAAAGATATAGCATATAATATTACTAGGAAAATTATAGTCAATCTATTTTATGTTTGTATTCTAAACAGCAAAGTGTTTTTTTTTAAAATCAGAATCCTAAAACTAGTAAATTCCATCATATTGAAGTCGGAGGGACGATGGAAACACGTAGTATTTACCCAATAATTCGCGCGAAGTTTACTTGAACGTTTTGGTTAAAGATATGATTTCTGTTATGGTTACGTACGCTGGATTTCTAGCGCCGGTGTAACGTTTTTAATATTTCGTTCAAATAATTTGTTTTATGTCTGTGACCTTGATCATGAACGTTATCGTACCAAATCAAACGTACATTTCAAGAGCTCAAAGACGTACATCAGGGACATGGCCAGGGTTGAAACAATGTGAATGCAATGTTATTCCCTTCCGAATCCCCCCCCAAAAAAAAAAAAAAATGAACGTGTCTCGGAACAGTTCAAACAATCCAGGAACCCGGACAAAATTTCTACCACTCAGCTTTTGATATATTGTACAATGAAGCAGTATAAAATGCAAATAAATACTGAAAATCAGGATCCAAGTGCCTGCATTTTTGGACACTTTTATTATTAAAGGTGCATTCAAAGTGTTATTGAATTTGCGACTTAGCATAACTACTTTGTTAAGAAAATAAATATTCATAACACAAGTATAGTTATAATACAGTATCCAACAATGGTGATGATAAATACAGTTATATTTAAGTATTGATGTCACTATTTTTTAATTTTATCAGGGTATGAAAAAAAAATTGTTTGCAAACTGTGTGAATCCACGTAGCGGATTCTCACAAAAGTTTGCAAACATTTTTTTCATATCCCAATAAAATTAAAAAATAGTGACATCAATACTTATAATAATAATTTTATACTCTATTTGATAAAATGAAGTATGTTTAAATGTAACGTTATAATGGTTTTTCAAGGGATTCTTTTTTTTCCGAATCAATACGCAACGCAATGTCTCTATTGTGACGTCACGATAACGTCGGGGTTTCGTGCCATTCTAGGATTTTTTTCATAGTGGTATGCAAAAAAAATATTGGCCAATCAGAAAGCCAGATTTGGTATGAAAACAAAGAAAAATTAATTATTTTCAAAATGATATATACGTACATCATAAATCATACGACTGCATTTTTCAATTCATCAGACACCCTCTCTCTGGCTCATTCCACATTTCAGCATCACCTATAATATTTCAAGCTCACTTGTAAGCTCACGGACAACTAGTCACATATACCACAAGAAAAAAAGGGACCCCAAGGAAGTAATGACTGGTAGGTGTATTTAAACCTTAGATAGATTAGGGACCTCCGATCTACCCATCAACGAAGGAAACAGACAAATGTACATGTAAGCGTATAGATTTACATCAAGGAAGGTCAATCAGGATTTAGGGGAGCTTTGATTACACCCTGATACGTAATGTAAATGTGTTTGAAAAAAAAAAGAAAGAAATATACCACCAGAATTGAATTCATTATACGTATATAGCTACTAAAATCGATCTTTCTGAATATTAATATTTTTAATACGCATATCTAAGCATCTCTATACACAGAATTAACGTTAACTATTTAACAGAACGCATTGATTTTAAGTTTATAATATTCATAAATTAACTTGGATTTATATTGTTACTTACAAAGTAGAGTTGTGATAATTAGGTCGTATTTTTCCATTCAAACGACTTCTTCTCAATAACCGAAAGGCCCAGGGCACTGATATTTGGCCTGTAGTATACTGGGATGAACGGCTACCAAGTTTGTTAAAATGAATGACCTTTATACAAGTCACAGGGGTTAAAAAGGCTAAAATCTTTAAACGACTTCTTCTTAAGAACCAGAAGGCACAGGGTAGTGATATTGGGGCTGTAGCATGCTGGGGCTACCGAGTTTGTTCAAATGAATGACCTTGATCTTCATTCAAGGTCACGGGGGTCAAATAAGGTTAAAATCTTTAAACAACTTCTTGAGAATTACTGGGGCTACCGAGTTTGTTCAAATGAATGACCTTGATCTTCATTCAAGGTCACATGGGTCAAATAGGCTAAAATCCCTTAAACAACTTCCTCTCAAGAACCAGGGCCCGGCACCATAAAACTTTTTCAGACAATTTTTTTACTCAAGCCTATGGAAAATCATATACTTGAGTTAAAAAATCTGTCTGAGAATAGCTTTATGGTGCCAGGACCAGAAGGCCCAGAGTACTGATAATTGGCCTGCAGCATGTCGGAATGAAGAGCAACAAAAATGTTTAAATGAATGACCTTGATTTCCATTCAATGTCACAGGGGTCAAAAAGACTAAAATCTTTTAAACGACTTCTTCTCAAGAACCAGAAGGCCCGGGGTACTGAAATTCGGCCTGTAGCATGCTGGAGTGAAAGGTTAACAAGTTTGTTCAAATGAATTACCTTAATTTTCATTCAAGGTCACAGGGGTCAAATAGGCTTAAATCTTGAAACAACTTCTTGATAATAACTACGAGACCTAGAGACCTGATATTGGGCCTGTGGTATGCTTGGATGAAGAGCTGTCATGTTTGTTTAAATAAATGACCTTAACCTTTATTCAAGGTCACAGGGGTCAAATAGGTTAAAACATTTAATCAACTTCTGGTGAATAACTAAGAGGCCAAGAGACCTGAGTTTGGGCATATGACATGCTGGGATGAATGTCTACCATGTTTGTTCAAATGAATGACCTTGATCTTTATTCAAGGTCACAGGGGTCAAATAGGCTAAAATCCTTTAAACAACTTCTTTTGAATAACTAAGAGACCCAGGGGACTGTTATTTGGCCTGTAGCATGCTGGCGTGAAAGGTTAACTAATTTGTTCAAATGAATTACCTTAATTTTCATTCAAGGTCACAGGGGTCAAATAGGCTTAAATCTTGAAACAACTTCTTGATAATAACTACGAGACCTAGAGACCTGATATTGGGCCTGTGGTATGCTGGGATGAAGGGCTGTCATGTTTGTTTAAATAAATGACCTTAACCTTTATTCAAGGTCACAGGGGTCAAATAGGTTAAAACATTTAAACAACTTCTGGTGAATAACTAAGAGGCCAAGAGACCTGAGTTTGGGCATATGACATGCTGGGATGAATGTCTACCATGTTTGTTCAAATGAATGACCTTGATCTTTATTCAAGGTCACAGGGGTCAAATAGGCTAAAATCCTTTAAACAACTTCTTTAAAATAACTAACCAGGGGACTGTTATTTGGCCTGTAGCATGCTGGCGTTAAGGGCTACTAAGTTTGTTAAAAGAATGACCTTGATTTTCAATCAAGGTCACAGGGGTCAATTAGGCTTAAATCTTGTAACAACTTCTTGAGAATAAGTAAGAGTCCTAGAGACTGGATATTGGATATGTAACATGATGGGGACCAAGGGATCTTCATTCATGGTCTAATTCATCAAATATATCAGAACCTGAATTTCTTCTATTAAAAGAGTTCTTTGTATTGCCTTAATTGTTTGCCACTACTCTATTCTTTGAGGTGTTGTTTTGTGCCAATAGTCAGATGACCGTTAAGGCCCATGTGCCTCTTGTTTTCATTTTATATTATTTCTCTGTGAAGTCAATCCTAGTAACTCTGATTTCATTCTATAAGCCCTGTACACCGTTGTATAATACTAGTGATTACTACTACTTCAAACCTCTGTAATTATCGCCACCGATAGCGGCGACAATGGATTAAACGGGCCATTATAGTTTGGCTTGTTACAATGATGACATATGGCAATATTCTCGTGTACTTATATACATGGTATGATGTTTGGACAGTTTACTCAAAACCTTGATTTACGTATATCCCAAACTGTTTCAAGAGAAGAAACGACGAGATACATGTACGAATCGTTACGCATCAATATAAGCAAAAACTCATAGCATCTACACTGTATACATGTAACATTATACAGAAGTCACCAAAGACACCAATATCCACCAACAACAGGGATGATGAATGTAGTTGGTAATGTCTGCAACGGTTTTCCAAAATCGGTCGTGAATGCAGTCTTTGAAATCCTGCTGGAAAACCATCTAAAGGACGCCACGTATAGTAATTACTGACACTTTTTTGGACCTCGAGTGTAATCAACCCTTCACAACGTCTAATCGGTATCTTTTGTCTTGTAATATGGACATAAAAGCGTAAAAAAATTCAATTAGATTTAATTAAAATGTTTCGTTGGTACCCTATCGTATTCCCTGCCGATTTTCTGCCGAACCTGCTTGTTCCTTTCCGAAGAAAAGTGTGGATCTATATTGGTGGTTGTTAATGGTTGGTGGTATTGATGGTTGTTGGTATTGATGGTTGTATGTATTGGTGTAAATATTGGTGGTTATAAGTATTGATGGTTGTTGGTATTGATGGTTGTATGTATTGGTGTAAATATTGGTGGTTATAAGTATTGGTGGTTGTAGGTATTGTTGGTTGTATGTATTGGTGTAAATATTAGTGGTTATAAGTATTGGTGGTTGTAGGTATTGGTGGTTGGTGACGGTTGTAGTATTGGTGGTTGTAGGTATTGATGGTTGTAGGTATTGATGGTTGTAGGTATTGATGGTTGTAGGTATTGGTAGTTGTAGGTATTGGTGGTTGTAGGTATTGGTGGTTGTAGGTATTGATGGTTGTAGGTATTGGTAGTTGTAGGTATTGGTGGTTGTAGGTATTGGTGGTTGTAGGTATTGGTGGTTGTAGGTATTGGTGGTTGTAGGTATTGATGGTTGTAGGTATTGGTAGTTGTAGGTATTGGTGGTTGTAGGTATTGGTAGTTGTAGGTATTTGTGGTTGTAGGTATTGATGGTTGTAGGTATTGGTGGTTGTAGGTATTGGTAGTTGTAGTTATTTGTGGTTGTAGGTATTGGTGGTTGTAGGTATTTGTGGTTGTTGATGTTGGTTGTGGTTGTAGGTATTGGTATAAGAATTTTTGGTTGAGGATATTGGTGGTTGTAGGAATTGATGGTTATAAGTATTGGTGATTGCTGATGTTGGTAGTTTGATGTATTGGTGGTTGTAGGAATTGGTGGTTGTAGGTATTGGTGGTTGTAGGTATTTGCGGTTGTAAGTATTGGTGGTTGTAGGTATTTGTGGTTGTTGATGTTGGTTGTGGTTGTAGGTATTGGTATAAGAATTTTTGGTTGAGGATATTGGTGGTTGTAGGAATTGATGGTTGTAAGTATTGGTAATTGCTGATGTTGGTAGTTTGATGTATTGGTGGTTGTAGGAATTGGTGGTTGTAGGTATTGGTGATTGCTGATGTTGGTAGTTTGATGTATTGGTGGTTGTAGGAATTGGTTAGGTATTGGTGGTTGTTATTATTGTTGGTTGTTGATATTCGTGGTGGTTGTAGTTATTGGTGGTTAAAGATGGTTGTAGTTATTGGTATAAGTATTTTTGCTTGTAGGTTTTGGTGGTTGCAGGTATTAGTGGTTGAAAGTATTGGTGGTTGTATGTATTTTTGGTTATTGGTGGCTGTAGGTTTTGTTGCTTGTTGGTAACGTAGGTGAAGTTTTTGGTGGTTGTTGATAGTCAAGGCATTAGTGTAAGAATTGGTGGTAGGTATTGGTGGTTGTAGGTATTGGTGGTTGTAGGTATTGGTGGTTGTAGGTATTGGTGGTTGTAGGTATTGGTGGTTGTAGGTATTGGTGGTTGTAGGTATTGGTGGTTGTAGGTATTGGTGGTTGTAGGTATTGGTGGTTGTAGGTATTGGTGGTTGTAGATATTTGTGGTTGTAAGTATTGGTGGTTGTAGGTATTTGTGGTTGTTGATGTTGGTTGTGGTTGTAGGTATTGGTATAAGAATTTTTGGTTGAGGATATTGGTGGTTGTAGGGATTGATGGTTATAAGTATTGGTGATTGCTGATGTTGGTAGTTTGATGTATTGGTGGTTGTAGGTATTGGTGGTTGTTATTATTGTTGGTTGTTGATATTCGTGGTTGTTATTATTATTGGTTGTAGGTATCGGTGGTTGTAGGTATTGGTGGTTGTAGGTATTGGTGGTTGTAGGTATTGGTGGTTGTAGGTATTGGTGGTTGTAGGTATTGGTGGTTGTAGGTATTGGTGGTTGTAGGTATTGGTGGTTGTAGGTATTGGTGGTTGTACATTGGTGGTTGTAGGTATTGGTGGTTGTAGGTATTGGTGGTTGTAGGTATTGGTGGTTGTTATTATTGTTGGTTGTTGATATTCGTGGTTGTTATTATTATTGGTTGTAGGTATTGGTTGTTGTAGGTATTGGTGGTTGTAGGTATACGTGGTTGTAGGTATGGGTAGTTGTAGGTATTGGTGGTTGTAGGTATTGGTGGTTGTAGGTATGGGTAGTTGTAGGTATTGGTGGTTGTACGAATTTGTTGTTATAAGTATTGGTGGTTGTAGGTGTCGGTGGTTGTAGGTTTTGGTGGTTTATTGGTGGTTGTAGGTATTGGTGGTTGTAGGTTTTGATTGGTGGTTATAGGTATTGGTGGTTGTAGGTATTGGTAGTTGTAGGTATTGGTGGTTATGGTGGTTGTAGGTATTGGTGGTTGTAGGTATTGGTAGTTGTAGGTATTGGGGGTTATGGTGGTTGTAGGTATTGGTGGTTGTTATTATTGTTGGTTGTTGATATTCGTGGTTGTTATTATTATTGGTTGTAGTTATTGGTGGTTGTAGGTATTGGTGGTTGTAGGTATTGGTGGTTGTAGGTATTGGTGGTTGTAGGTATTGGTGGTTGTTATTATTGTTGGTTGTTGATATTCGTGGTTGTTATTATTATTGGTTGTAGGTATTGGTGGTTGTAGGTATGGGTAGTTGTAGGTATTGGTGGTTGTACGAATTTGTTGTTATAAGTATTGGTGGTTGTAGGTGTCGGTGGTTGTAGGTTTTGGTGGTTGTAGGTATTGGTGGTTGTAGGTATTGGTGGTTATAGGTATTGGTGGTTGTAGGTATTGGTAGTTGTAGGTATTGGTGGTTATGGTGGTTGTAGGTATTGGTGGTTGTTATTATTGTTGGTTGTTGATATTCGTGGTTGTTATTATTATTGGTTGTAGTTATTGGTGGTTGTAGGTATTGGTGGTTGTAGGTATTGGTGGTTGTAGGTATTGGTGGTTGTAGGTATTGGTGGTTGTAGGTATTGGTATTGTTGGTTGTTGATATTCGTGGTTGTTATATTATTATTGGTTGTAGGTATTGGTGGTTGTAGGTATGGGTAGTTGTAGGTATTGGTGGTTGTACGAATTTGTTGTTATAAGTATTGGTGGTTGTAGGTGTCGGTGGTTGTAGGTTTTGGTGGTTGTAGGTATTGGTGGTTGTAGGTATTGGTGGTTATAGGTATTGGTGGTTGTAGGTATTGGTAGTTGTAGGTATTGGTGGTTATGGTGGTTGTGTAGGTATTGGTGGTTGTAGGTATTGGTGGTTGTAGGTATTGGTGGTTGTAGGTATTGGTGGTTATGGTGGTTGTAGGTATTGGTGGTTGTAGGTATTGGTGGTTGTAGGTATTGGTAGTTGTAGGTATTGGGGGTTATGGTGGTTGTAGGTATTGGTGGTTGTTATTATTGTTGGTTGTTGATATTCGTGGTTGTTATTATTATTGGTTGTAGTTATTGGTGGTTGTAGGTATTGGTGGTTGTAGGTATTGGTGGTTGTAGGTATTGGTGGTTGTAGGTATTGGTGGTTGTTATTATTGTTGGTTGTTGATATTCGTGGTTGTTATTATTATTGGTTGTACGAATTTGTTGTTATAAGTATTGGTGGTTGTAGGTGTCGGTGGTTGTAGGTTTTGGTGGTTGTAGGTATTGGTGGTTGTAGGTATTGGTGGTTGTAGGTATTGGTGGTTGTAGGTATTGGTGGTTGTAGGTATTGGTGGTTTTAGGTATTGGTGGTTGTAGGTATTGGTGGTTGTAGGTATTGGTAGTTGTAGGTATTGGGGGTTATGGTGGTTGTAGGTATTGGTGGTTGTGTAATTGTTGGTTGTTGATATTCGTGGTTGTTATATTATTTGGTATTTGGTTGAGTTATTGGTGGTTGTAGGTATTGGTGGTTGTAGGTATTGGTGGTTGTAGGTATTGGTGGTTGTAGGTATTGGTGGTTGTAGGTATTGGTGGTTGTAGGTATTGGTGGTTGTAGGTATTGGTGGTTGTAGGTATTGGTGGTTGTATTGGTGGTTGTAGTTTGGTGGTTGGTTTGTTGTAGGTATTGGTGGTTGTAGGTATTGGTGGTTGTAGGTATGGGTAGTTGTAGGTATTGGTGGTTGTACGAATTTGTTGTTATAAGTATTGGTGGTTGTAGGTGTCGGTGGTTGTAGGTTTTGGTGGTTGTAGGTATTGGTGGTTGTAGGTATTGGTGTTATAGGTATTGGTGGTTGTAGGTATTGGTGGTTGTAAGGTATTGGTGGTTATGGTGGTTGTAGGTATTGGTGGTTGTAGGTATTGGTGGTTATTGGGTAGGTTATGGTGGTTGTAGGTATTGGTGGTTGTAGGTATTGGTGGTTGTTGTATTGGTGTTGTAGGTATGGTGGTTGTAGGTATTGGTGGTTGTAGGTATTGTTGGTTTGGTGGTTGTAGGTATTGGTGGTAGGATTGTGGTTGTAGGTATTGGTGGTTGTAGGTATTGGTGGTTGTAGGTATTGGTGGTTGTAGGTATTGGTGGTTGTAGGTATTGGTGGTTGTAGTTGTAGGTATTGGTGGTTGTAGGTATTGGTGGTTGTAGGTATTGGTGGTAGTTGGTAGGTTGTGGTGGTTGTAGGAATTTGTGTAGGTATTGGATGGTTGTAGGTTTGGTGGTTGTAAGTATTGGTGGTTGTAGGTATTGGTGGTATTGTAGGTTTGTTGTGGTTGTAGGTATTGGTGGTTGTAGGTATCGGTGGTTGTAGGTTTTTGGTGGTTGTTGGTGGTTGTAGGTTTTTTGTAGGTATCGATGGTTGTAGGTTTTGGTGGTTGTAGGTATTGGTGGTTGTAGGTATTGGTGGTTGTAGGTATTTGGTGGTTGGGGTTTGTTTGGTGGTTGTAGGTATCGGTGGTTGTAGGTTTTGGTGGTTGTAGTTGTTGGTGGTTGTGGTTGGTTGTAGGTATCGGTGGTTGTAGGTATTAGGTGGTTGATATTGGTGGTTGTAGGTATTGGTGGTTGTAGGTATTGGTGGTTGTAGGTTATTGGGGTTTGGTGGTTGTAGGTATTGGCTGGTTGTAGGTATCGGTGGTTGTAGGTTATTGGTGGTTGTAGGTATTGGTGGTTGTAGGTATTGGTGGTTGTAGGTATTGGTTGGTAGGTAGTTTGTGGTGGTTGTAGGTATTGGTGGTTGTAGGTATTGGTGGTTGTAGGTTTGGGGTTGTAGTTGTTGGGGGTTATTGGTGGTTGTAGGTATTGGTGGTTGTAGGTATTGGTGGTTGTAGGTATTGGTGGTTATTGGGGTTTGTTAGGTTATAGGTATTGGTGGTTGTAGGTATTGGTGGTTGTAGGTATTGGTGGTTGTAGGTATTGGTGGTTGTAGGTATTGGTGGTTGTAGGTATTGGTGGTTGTAGGTATTGGTGGTTGTAGGTATTGGTGGTTGTAGGTATTGGTGGTTGTAGGTATTGGTGGTTGTAGGTATTGGTGGTTGTAGGTATTGGTGGTTGTTAGGTATTGGTGGTTGTAGGATATTGGTGGTTGTAGGTATTTGATGGTTGTAGGTAGTGGTTTTGTAGGTATTGGTGGTTGTAGGTATTTTGGTGGTTGTAGGTATTGGTGGTTGTAGGTATTGGTGGTTGTAGGTTTTTTTGTAGGTATCGGTGGTTGTAGGTTTGGTGGTTGTAGGTGGTGGTTGTGGTATTGCTGGTTGTAGGTATTGATGGTTGTAGGTATTGGTGGTTGTAGGTTTTGGTTGTTGGTGGTTGTTGGTATTGGTGGTTGTAGGTATTGGTAGTTGTAGGTTTGGTGTTGTAGGTATTGGTGGTTGTAGGTATTTGGTGGTTGTATTATTGGTGGGTTGTAGGTATTTGGTATTGGGGTGGTGTTGTAGGTATTGGTGTTGTAGTATTGATGGTTGTAGGTATTGGGGTTGTAGGTATTGGTGGTTATTGGGGTTTGTTGGTGGTTTTAGGTATTGGTGGTTGTAGGTATTGGTGGTTGTAGGTATTGGTGGTTGTAGGTATTGGTGGTTGTAGGTATTGGTGGTTGTAGGTATTGGTGGTTGTAGGTATTGGTGGTTGTAGGTATTGGTGGTTGTAGGTATTGGTGGTTGTAGGTATTGGTGGTTGTAGGTATTGGTGGTTATGGTGGTTGTAGGTATTGGTATAAAGAATTTTTTGGTTGAGGATATTGGTGGTTGTAGGAATTGATGGTTGTAAGTATTGGTAATTGCTGATGTGTTGGTAGTTTGATGTATTGGTGGTTGTAGGAATTGGTGGTTGTAGGTATTGGTGATTGCTGATGTTGGTAGTTTGATGTATTGGTGGTTGTAGGTTTTGGTTTAGGTATTGGTGGTTGTTATTATTGTTGGTTGTTGATATTCGTGGTGGTTGTAGTTATTGGTGGTTAAAGATGGTTGTAGTTATTGGTATGTAAGTATTTTTGCTTGTAGGTTTTGGTGGTTGGAGGTATTAGTGGTTGAAAGTATTGGTGGTTGTATGTATTTTTGGTTATTGGTGGCTGTAGGTTTTGTTGCTTGTTGGTAACGTAGGTGAAGTTTTTTGGTGGTTGTTGATAGTCAAGGCATTATGGTGTTAGTATTGGTTTATGAATTGGTGGTTGTATGTATTGGTGGTTTAGTTAGATGGTATTGCTGTATGTATTGGTAGTTGTCGGTATTGGTGGTTGTTTGGGATTGTGGTTGTTGGGTTTTTTTTGTGGTGGTTGTGCGTGGTAGTAGGTATTGGTGGTAGTTGTATTGGTGGGTTGTTGGTATGGTTAGTTGTAGGTATTGGTGGGTTGTAGGTATTGTGTGGTTTGTTAGGTATTGGTGGTTGTAGGTATTGGTGGTTGTAGGTATTGGTGGTTGTGGGGGTATTGGTTGTGGTTGGTATGGTTATTGGCGGTTGTCGGTGGTTGTCCGGTACTTGGTGGTTTGTTGGTATTTGTTGGTGGTGTAGGTATTGGTGGTTGTAGGTATTGGTGGTTTGTTGGTATTGTATGGTTGTAGGTATTGTGGTTGTAGGTATTGGTGGTTGTAGGTATTGGTGGTTGTAGGTATTGGTGGTTGTAGGTATTGGTGGTGTTACCAGGCTTAAACACGTTAAAGGACGTAACACATATAAATTACAGTAGTCGGCCTGATTATATGGGTAGGTTTTGGTAGAATGTATACATACACTCCCGGGGGACGGGCTTCTGTACATGAAATTCCGTGATTGTATGTGCTAGGGCTTGAGGCATAGATCTGGTTAATCTGATTTGATTTCCTAAGGGAGAATTCAAGCGAGTAGTCTCCCCTTGTCGTTTTCAAATAAAAAAGTATATTGTGCTTATAAAGTTTCGCTCTTAAAGGAAAAAGTAACCACAGTAATAAAATGTTCCTTCTGAACGCGTCCTATGTATAAAGTTACGATCTATGGAGAATACAGACAGTTACGCCCCAATCTATGGAGATTAATATGAAATTGATTATAGACTTATCCTGATTCAAAGTCAGTAATAATGACAAATATCATTCGTGAACTTTTGCTCGTATGTGCAAAGCAAAGCTCCATTGTGGTGTCTCACCTTTAAACCACGTCTCATTTTTCATCTCCTTCATCGATTAAACACTCCTTCTTAGATAGACTTTACACAAGAATGTTGCTACGTTCTAAAAATAATGTGAGACTTACTCGGGAAATCTATTCTTCATAATACATTAAACTGAAATTTTGTTTAGGAAACTTATCTTTTATTAACTCCCAAACTCTCAATGGCATTTTAGAACACGCATGATTAGAAAAGTAGAATTTTTCCTGGGGGAAAATAACCGACCAGCACTTAGTATTCGGCATCAGGGAAAGACAGATTATCTACTAATGAATAACATTAATTAACTTACAATACCTGTTTTAAAGTGTTTTCAATACGTACGAGTTATAAGTGAATATATATATTACTACCCAGTGCGTATGATAGATAACAATAAGCCATTAACGTTATAAATCATGGATCACCGTATATTGTTGACGTATAAGATTAACTAAATCCGCAAAGTTAGCCAACGTATCTCGATTCGTTATTTTCCTATATTCTATTTCGATAAATTGATGTACCAAGCGCGTAGAAAGCGTTGTGATGTCCCAGACTATTTGATCGATCTACTAACAATTAATTATCCCTCCCTACACTGTACCAATAATCACCCTCCCCTACACTGTACCAATCACCCTCCCCTACACTGTACCAATAATCACCCTCCCCTACACGGTACCAATAATCACCCTCCCATACACGGTACCAATAATCACAACCCCTCCCCTGTACAATAATCACTCCGTCACCTAACACTGAACCAATAATCCCTCCAATCCCCTACACTGTACCAATAATCACCCTCCCCTACACTGTACCAATAATCACCCTCCCCTACACTGTACCAATAATCACCCTCCCCTACACTGTACCAATAATCACCCTCCCCTACACTGTACCAATAATCACCCTCCCCTACACTGTACCAATAATCACCCTCCCTACACTGTAACCAATAATCACCCCTTCCCCTACACTGTACCAATAATCACCCCTCCCCTACACTGTACCAATAATCACCCTTCCCCTACACTGTACCAATAATCACCCTCCCCTACACTGTACCAATAATCACCCTACACTGTACCAATAATCAACCCTCCCCTACACTGTACCAATAATCACCCTCCCCTAACACTGTACCAATAATCACCCTCCCCTACACTGTACCAATAATCACCCTCCCCTACACTGTACCAATAATCACCCTCCCCTACACTGTACCAATAATCACCCTCCCCTACACTGTACCAATAATCACCCTCCCCTACACTGTACCAATAATCACCCTCCCCTACACTGTACCAATAATCACACCTCCCCTACACTGTACCAATAATCACACCCTCCCCGTACACGGTACCAATAATCACCCTCCCCTACACTGTACCAATAATCACCCTCTCCCCTACACTGTACCAATAATCACCCTCCCCTACACTGTACCAATAATCCAACCTCCCCTACACTGTACCATTAATCACCTCCACCTACACCCTCAACCCCCCCTACACCGCACACTGTACACCAATAATCACCTCTCCCCTACACTGTACCAATAACCCTCCCCTACCACACTACCAAACCTATCACCTTCCCCTACAATACTCACCACACTGTCAACCTAATAATCATCACCCTCCCCCCTGTACAATAACCTACCCCTACACCGTACTGTACCAACCACATACACCTCCTACACCTACCCTGTACCAATACACCCTCACCCTACACTGTACCAATATCACCCCTCGCCAACCCCTACCTAACACCTGTACCAATAATAACCCTCCCCTACACTGTACCAATAATACCACCAATACCTGTACCAATTAAATAAACACACACCTACACCAATGGTGATACCACCAATAATCATACACTTATACACACCACCCTTTCCCTACACTTCTACCACCAATACCTACACACCTAACACCTACCACCACCAACCTACACACCTACCACCACCAATACCTACACACACCTAACCACCACCAATACCTACACACACCTACCACCACCAATACCTACACACCTACCACCACCAATACCTACACACACCTACCACCACCAATACCTACACACACCTACCACCACCAATACCTACACACACCTACCACCACCAATACCTACACACACCTACCACCACCAATACCTACACACACCTACCACCACCAATACCTACACACACCTACCACCACCAATACCTACACACACCTACCACCACCACCAATACCTACACACACCTACCACCACCAATACCTACACACACCTACCACCACCAATACCTACACACACCTACCACCTACCAATACCTACACACACCTACAACTACCCACCACCAATACCTACACACACACTACCTACCACCACCAATACCTACACACACCACACAACTACCACCACCAATACCTACACACACCTACCACCACCAATACCTACACTCACACCTACCACCAAAAACTACTCACCCACTACCTACACACCACCTACCACCACCAATACCTACACACCTACCACCACCAATACCTACACACACCTACCACCACCAATACCTACACACACCTACCACCACCAATACCTACACACACCTACCACCACCAATACCTACACACACCTACCACCACCAATACCTACACACACCTACCATCACCACCAATACCTACACACACCTACCACCACCAATACCTACACACACCTACCACCACCAATACCTACACACACCTACCACCACCAATACCTACACACACCTACCTCCACCATACCCTACACACACCTACGCACCACCCAATACCAAACACCACCACCAAAACCTACACTCATACCACAATCAATACCTACACACCTACCACCACCAATACCTACAAACACCTACCACCACCAATACCTACACACACCTACCACCACCAATACCTACACACATACCTTACTACCAACCAATACCTACACACACCTACCACCACCAATACCTACACACCTACCACCCACACAATCACCTACACACACCTACCACCACCAATACCTACACACACCTACCACCACCAATACCTACACACACCTACCACCACCAATACCTACAACATCAACCTACCTGTCACCACCAATACCTACACACACCTACCACCCACCAATACCTACACACACCTAACCACCCACCAATACCTACACACCTTACCAACCACCAATACCTACACACACCTACCACCACCAATACCTACACACCTACCACCACACCATACGCTACACACACGACCACCACCAATACCTAACACACCTACCATCCATCAATACCTACACACACCTACCACCACCAATACCTACACACACACCTACCACCACTCAATACCTACACACACCTACCACCACAACCAATCACCTACACACATAAACCTACCACCACCAATACCTACAACACACCTACCACCACCAATACCTACACACACCTACCACCACCAATACCTACACACACCTACCACCACCAATACCTACACACACCTACCACCACCAATACCTACACACACCTACCACCACCAATACCTACACACACCTACCACCACCAATACCTACACACACCTACCACCACCAATACCTACACACACCTACCACCACCAATACCTACACACACCTACCACCACCAATACCTACACACACCTACCACCACCAATACCTACACACACCTACCACCACCAATACCTACACACACCTACCACCACCAATACCTACACACCACCTCACCACCACCACCATACATACACCACAACACACACCAACACCTACCAACCAACTACACACCAAACCACCACCACCAATACCTACCACACCTACCTACCACCAACACCTACAATACCACCAAAACCACTCACAACTACCACCACACATACCTACACACCACACCTAACACACCATACAACACACACACCTACCACCACCAATACCTACACACACCTACCACCACCAATACCTACACACACCTACCACCACCAATACCTACACACACCTACCACCACCAATACCTACACACACCTACCACCACCAACCACAACATACACCACATACACCCACCTACCACACAATACACACCTACCACCACACAATAACCACACAACACAACCTAACCCCACCAATACCTACACACACCTACAACCACCAATACCTACAAAACCTACCACCACACACCAACACCTACACACCTACCACCACCAATACCTACACACACCTACCAACCAATACCTACACACACTACACCCACCAATACCTACACAAATACACCACCAATACACACACCACCACACAATACCACATACACTAACCACCAAACACACCTACCACCACCACCACACCAACCCTACACCACCACCCCACCAATACCTACACACACCCACACCACCACCACACAACACCACCACACCAATACCACCACACTACACCCAACACATACCACCACACCACACCACCAACAACCAAACACACACCAACCAACCACCAATACCACCACACCACCACACAACCCACACACTACAAACCACCATACCAACACCTACAACACCACCAACCCCCACCACACACACACCACACACCACAAAACCCCCACCACACCTACCAACCACCAACACACACACCCTACCACCACCACACACCACACACCACACCCCCACCACCAAACACTACCACCACAAACACACACCCACCAACACACACACCTACCAACCACACCCCACACACACCAACCACCACCACAACCACCCACCACACCACACCAACAACCACACACAACCACCACCACAACACCCCAAACACCACCACCCCAATACCACACACACCACCACCACCAATACCAACACACAACACCACCACCAATACCACCACACACCTAACCAACACAAAACCACCTAACACACCACCAACCCACCACCAACCAACACACACACACCACACCAACACCCACACACTACACCCACCCCCCACCCACCACCACCACACCACACAACACCACTACCACCAACCAACACCCCAAAACCACCACCAATACCACAAAACACACACACCCACCACCCACCAAAACCACCCACACCCACCACCACCACACAACACCCCACACCCAAACCCAACACCAACCCACACCCCCCACCAACCCACCACACACCCACCACACCAAACCAACACACAACACACCAACCCCACCCACACCAACAAACCACACCCACCAACAACCCCAAACCCAACCACACACCACCACCACCAAACACACACCACCACCACCACCAAACCACACCCCCACCCACACACCCCACCAACACCCCCACAACACACACCACCACACCACCAAACACAAAACACCCACACCACACCTACAAAACCAACACACACCTACCACACACCAACCCACCAACACACACCCAAAACCACCAAACCCACACACCCCACCACCCCCAACTACCACCCACCACCCCACCACCACACACCATACCAAATACCACACACCACAACACCACACACCACACACACTACCAACCACCTACCACCCCCAAAACCACACCCCCCCCACCACACACCACCCCAACACCACCCCCCCCAACCACCACACACACCCACCCCAAACCCAAACCACACCCACACCAACCACCACCAATACCCACCCACCACACCACCACAACCCACACACACCCAACACCCACACCACCACACAAACCACACACCAACACCTACACACAAACCACCACCACCACCCACCCACCAACACCACCCCCACACCACAACACCCACACACACCACCACACACCTACACACACACCACCACCCACCACACACCTCACCAACACACCTACCACCACCAAACCTACACACACACACCACCTACCATCGCAACAACACCTACCACACATACCTACACACACCTAACCACCAATACCTCACACCTATTCCTCTACACCTACACAATTCACAACACCTACCACCACCAATACCTACACACACCACCTACCACCACAATACCTACACAACCTACCCAATACATCGACCACCACAATACCTACACACCACCTACCACCACCAACACTACACAGCCTCCTACAACACACACACCAAAACCACCCACACACACACCCACAACCAATACCAACCCACACACCAACCAACAACCCAACCCAACCACCACCCACCACACCCCACCACACCCACACCCACCACCCACACACCCCACCCCCACCCCACCAACCACCCACAAACCCACCACACCACCACCAACCAACCACCAACCACCACCACCACACCCACCACCACCCACACACCCACCACACCACCACACCCACCCCACCACCCCAAACACCACACCAACCACCACCAAAACCCCACACCAACCAACACACTACACACCAACCACCCCCACCACACCACCAACACACCCACACCACCAACCACACCACACACCACCACCCCACCACCACCCCAAACACACCCACCCCACACCACACACCCCAAACCACCACCACACACACAACACCCAAACACCACCACCACCAACCCCAACACACACCTACCACCACCAATACCTACACACACCTACCATCACCAATACCTACACACACCTACCACCACCAATACCTACACACACCTACCACCACCAATACCTACACACACCTACCACCACCAATACCTACACACACCTACCACCACCAATACCTACACACCAACCACCACCAATACTAATACACATACACCTACCACCACCATACCTACACACACCTACCACCACGAATACCTACACACACCAACCATCACCATACCTACACACACCTACCACCACCAATACCTACACACACCTACCACCACCAATACTTACACACACCAACCATCACCAATACCTACACACACCTACCACCACCAATACCTACACACACCTACCACCACCAATACCTACACACACCTACCACCACCAATACCTACACACACACACCTACCACCACCAATACCTACACACCTACCACCACCAATACCTACACAACACCTACCACCACCAATACCTACCAACCACACCTACCACACACCAAAACCACACCAACCACCCACCACCAACACAACCACCCCACACACCACCCCACCACCAACACCCACCACCACCACACCACACCAACACTACACACACCACCACCCACCCACAACAACCACCCCACACACACACCACAACACCCAAACACCCCACCACCCACCACCAAACACCACCACACCACAACCACCACCCACACCACCAACCACCACACACCACCAACACACCACCCCACAATACCACACCACCACCCAACCCACCACAAAAACACCACCACCACCACCACCACACCACAAACACCACCCACACCACAACAACCACACACCACAACCAACCACCACCCACCACACACCCCCCACCAACACCCCCACAACCACACACACCAACCACCACCAACACCAACACCCCACCACCCAACCACCACACACCCCCACCCACCCAACACCCCAACCACCACCACCCACCCCACACCAACCCACCCCACCCACACACCACCACCACCAACACCACCCACACCCACCACCACACCCCACACAACCCCACCCCACAACCACCCACACACACCCACCACACCACACCACAACACACCCCCACCACACACCACACACCACAAACCCCCACCCCACCACACACACCAACACCAACCCCACCACCCACCCCACACACCACAACACACACCACCACCCACCCCACACACAACCACCCCACCCACACACACACCCACCACCCCCACCCCACCCCCACACAACACCCCCCCCCCCCCCACACACCACACCACACACCAACCAACACCACCACACCTACCCACACCCAACACCCACACCACCACCAACACACCCACCAACCACACCAACACACCACCCCACCACAACCCACACCCCACACCACACACACCACACACAACCACCCAACACCACCACCAAACCACACCACCACCAACCCACCCACCCACCCCCAACACACCACACACAACACCCCACACCCACACCCAACACACCACCAACCCACCACCAAAACCACACCACCCCCACCACACAACACCAACACCACCACCACACCCACCACAACACACCAACCACCACCACACCCACCACACCACCACCACCAACACCCACACACACACACACCCACCCACCCCACCACACCCAACACCACACCCACCCACCTACACCACACCACCACCACCAACAACTACCCACCCACACAACCACCAACCCCAAAACCTACAACACCCACACCACCACCACCACACCACACACCACCACCACAACCACCACACACACCACCACCAAACCAACCACCAACCCCACACCCACACACCCACCCACACCCCACACACCACCACACACCACACACCAACCACACACCAACACCCAACCACCACACCACACCACCACCCACACACCAACACACACCAACACAACCACACCACCACCACACCACACACACCCAAATACCACCCAACACCCACCACACACACACAACCCACCACCAACACCAACACCCACCACCCCCACCACCACACCACCACCACCAAAAACCCACACAACCACCACCCACCACCCCCACCCACACACCACACCACCACCAACACCCACCAACCCCACCACACACCACACCACCACCAACACACCCACCCAACCCACCACACACCCACCACCCACCAAACCAACAACACACCCCACCACCACCAACACCCAACAACACACACCCACCACCACCCCACACCACACCAAACCCCCACCAATACCCACACACACCAACACACCACACCACCCACACCCACCCAACCACCACCACCACCCACACACACCACCACCCAAAACCACACACACACCACCACCACCCAAACACCCACCACACACCACACCACCACCACACCACACCCCACCAACACAATACCACCACACCACCACCACCACCAAACACACCTACACACCCCACCACCCACCCACCCCAACATACCACACCCACCCACCACCACCAACCACCTACACACACACCACCACCACCAACCACCCACCAAACCACCACCCACAACAATACAAACAACACACCAACCCCACCAATACCAACACACACCAACACCACCACCAACCCCAACAACACACACCACACACCACACCACCAACCACACACACCACAAAACCACACCCACCACCACACCCACACAACACCACAATACCCACACACCCCCCACCACCAATACCTACACACTACCACCACCAATACCTACACACACCTACCACCACCAATACCTACACACACCTACCACCATACCAAACACCCACCACACCTACAACACACCACCACCAATACCTACACACACCTACCACCACCAATACCTACACACCACACCACCCAATACCTACACACCAACTACCACCAATACCTACACACACCTACCACCACCAATACCTACACACACAACCCCACAATACTACACACACCTACCAACCACCATACCTACACACACCTACCACCACAATACCTACCCACACCTACCACCACACCAATACCTACACACACCTACCACCACACCACAATACCTACACACACCTACCACCACCAATACCTACACACACCTACCACCACCAATACCTACACACACTACCACCACACAATACCTACACACACCTACCACCACCAATACCTACACACACCTACCACCACCAATACCTACACACACCTACCACCACCAATACCTACACACACCTACCACCACCAATACCTACACACACCTACCACCACCAATACCTACACACACCTACCACCACCAATACCTACACACACCTACCACACCACCACCAATACCTACACACACCTACCACCACCACCACCAATACCTACACACACACCTACCACCACCAATACCTACACACACCTACCACCACCAATACCTACACACACCTACCACCACCAATACCTACACACACCTACCACCACCAATACCTACACACCTACCACCACCAATACCTACACACACCTACCACCACCAATACCTACACACCTACCTACCACCACCAATACCTACACACCTACCACCACCAATACCTACACACACCTACCACCACCCATATACACACCTACCACCACCAATACCCACACACCTACCACCACCAATACCTACACAACCTACCACCACCAATACCTACACACCTACCACCACCAATACCTACACACCTACCACCACCAATACCTACACACCTACCACCACCAATACCTTACACACCTACCACACCACCAATACCTACACACCTACCACCACCAATACCTACACACCTACCACCACCAATACCTACACACACCTACCACCACCAATACCTACACACCTACCACCACCAATACTACACACCTACCACACCATACCTACCACACCTACCAACCAATACCTACACACACCTACCACCACCAATACTACCACACACACCTACCACCACCAATACCTACACACACCTACCACCACCAATACCTACACACCTACCACCACCAATACCTAACACCTACCACCACCAATACCTACACACACCTACCACCACCAATACCTACACACACCTACCACCACCAATACCTACACACACCACCACCACCAATACCTACACACACCTACCACCACCAATACCTACACACACCTACCACCACCAATACCTACACACACCACCACCACCAATACCTACACACACCTACCACCACCAATACCCTCACACACACCTACCACCACCAATACCACACACCTACAACCACCAATACACACACACCTACCACCACCAATACCTACACACACCTACCACCACCAATACCCACACACCTACAACACCACCAATACCTACACACACCTACCACCACCAATACCCACACACCTACCACCACCAATACCTACACCACCTACAACCACCAATACCTACACACACCTACCACCACCAATACCTACACACCTACCACCACCAACCTACTACACACCTACCACCACCAATACCTACACACACCTACCACCACCAATACCTACACACCTACCACCACCAATACCTACACACACCTACCACCACCAATACCTACACACCTACCACCACCAATACCTACACACCTAACACCAATACCTACCACCTACCAATACCTACACACACCACACCTACCACCACCAATACCTACACACCTACCACCAATTACCTACACACCTACCACCACCAATACCTACACACTATACTACTACAAATATTTTGTTATGTAACCTGGTGTCCACTACGTCTTCAAAATAGTCAAGGTATGTTTAAAGGGGAACAACTCTTTAAACTCTCTAGACAATCATCATAATACCACTGTTTTATATATAATATGTAATACGTATTTTACGAACGGAACATACAATATCAAAATTTAGATAAACAATAAATAGTACATAGCTGTTTATTGACTGTTTTTGGTACAATGTACGTGTACATATACCACCTTGTTTTAATCCCTCTTTTCCAAATCCCCGCCCTCTTACCGCTCACATCCCAACCCCCACCCTCCCCTCAACAATGAAGAGGCAGATATACAAGTTTCGTATCCTAAACGGTACAGATGTATCCATTTTTTTTTTCTCAAAATTTGAGAACAATTATCGAACCATCTTTATATGGTAATTGTGAACATCATTACTTAAAGATATTACTTTATTTTGCGGTTTCATTTACAATGAGTAACTTCCCTTTAACCACATTTCATTCATTGCCACAATTCAAGTGAGTTAGGTTGACTGCCAATTCACATAAGTAACTTCTACGAAATGTTAACCTTATGACTATATCAATCTGATCGCAAGCATGTTAACGTTAAACCATTGATAAAATGCAATTGCGGAAGTGATTTGCCAATTTGCCAAGTATTTAAATACGTGTCATTTTTATATATAGGTAACAAATGTTGATTGAAGAAAGCGGACTTCCCTTTATATACATTATTATAAAGCGATAAACACGTTAGTTGAGGGAATCATCTTCTGATATCTTTCTCTTGTGTACATTATGTTTTTTATCTGATTCTCTATATAAACATATGGTTGTTGAGTGCTTAATCAGCTACATGTAACATTCAACATTGTTTTCCGGAGGTGTGGGTACCGAACGCGTGAATTGTTTTCTAAGGTTTATGTACCAATTTCAATCTGTTTCCCAGCTTTTGAAATAAAACCAGGATCCGCGGTTGATTTCCCCATAGTGGTACAAAACACGCGCGGTTTTTTTCAAACGTAGTAAACAAGTCACGTGTTTTATACCTGATTCATGCCATTCGCCGAAAATATGGCTTTGTATTATGGGTAAGTAGTGATCATGTGATTGTGTATTTACTTCCAAATAAAAATGATTTCTCTGACCTGTTATTAAGTATATATATATATATGGTCCTTTTGACGGAGATGCAATTTCTTTGTGTTATAAGTATCTAATCTGAAACCGAAAGTAGGTAAATATAAAGGTAGAATTCTATGAACTTAGCCGGGAGTAGCCGATCTTCGCTGATCCTAGATTAGACGGTTAGACTGAATGAATTAGTTAATTCGCATTAAGCCGGGAGTAGCCGATCTTCGCTGATCCTAGATTAGACGGTTAGACTGAATGAATTAGTTAATTCGCATTATAGCGTTAATTGATAAAAATTGGAAATGACAGTTTTATAACCTATTTCAGACCATTATTTATAAATTATAGTGAAACAGTACATATGTGCAAGTCAAATGTATGCATGCAATATTAATAACCTTTTGGAGTCTAAATATTTTCAAATAAATATTTTTTCCGATCAGATGACAAGCAAACTATCACTAGTTAGTATTTGGTTATCCACCTGCAGCGTCCGTGCATAGCTGTAGGGTATGGAACATGGGTAAGACCACAGGGATTTGTTATATTGAAGGCTGCATGGGTCCTGGATCACAGGGGCACATAAAATCAATATTGGAGAAACGAAGGTCCCTTGCATCATTATTTAAAAATCGCAAGAGTAAAGTTGACGCCTTTGTATATAATACACGTAAGGTATGCAAAGACATCATAATATTCGGAAAATATATATTATACATGTATGTCCGTAAGATTGACGGTAAAATAAAGATAGCAAACAATACATTGTTTCTAAAAAGTTTATTTCTTTTTTAAGCGTATTATCCCAATAAATCTATAAAATGACACAAAATACAAGTCATTAATTAATTACGTTTTCCCAATTAAAAAAAAAACAATCCAATTTTGATATCAAATCATGACATGCACTCTCATTGAATGTAATGTTATTAAATTGTTGTTAGATATATATATCTGTATTTTTTAAAGCAACGAGCTCCATATCCTTAGTCTGTATTATTAGTTGTTCAACTTTTCTACAAAATGAAATAGCTTCATTTAAATGTTGACTTTAATTATATATCATTCAGCCGCTAGTCGTGTCCTACATGTGTAGGTTCCGATTGAGTTAATCAATCAAATTTTAGGTTGGAAAATTATTTTTTTACTAAAAAGAAAAAAAATCATTGATTCAAGGACTCGAACTGATTACGTAGTAGGGGTTGTACCACAATATGTACTGGGCAGTCTGACGAATTGAAATATTCGTGCTGCCATCTCTTCTATTAGGTAAATATTGGTAGTTTATAATTAGCATTTCTTAGGCAATAAGATATGGGAATGGGGGGCTGGTCATAGCACAGGTTTACGACGCGCAAAAAAAAGTATTTTTAATATATTTTTTTTGTTTTTTGCGCGCGTCGTAAACCTGTGGTCATAGTATTTGTACGGTAGGCTTGGTGTTGGTGTGGTATAAGAATCGTAATAAGGTGTAAGAGGTTATCTCGTTTTTTGCGGGGGAGGTTTAATAGAGAATATTATCTCTATTTCTGTCGACACCGTGACATAGCTAGGCCGATGTCATATACCAACAGATAAGATGGGTGACGCTGATAGAACAGAGGTTATCTTACGGAAAAACCGAACTTCGCGCTAATGAATTTACCGTGCTTTTGAAATTGTGATAGCGATCTGAAACAAGTTTCATGTATCATGGATATAAGGACTTAACATCATAGAGAGATGGGGCTTGTCGTTATTTATATCGTAGTAAAATGGAAAAGTACACAATAAAATTAAGTTTGCTAAAAGTTTATGTTTAAACAAAACCCACATTTATTTCAGGTGGCAATATAATTAGGATTTTAACACGAAAAAAAAAGAGAAAAGAAAGGAGTTCTCATTATAAAAAAAAAGTCCAGGGTTATAAAAAGACAATAAAAGTGTTTTCTCCAAATATGCCACCTATGAAGCTCCCTCAGCTGTTCGCAAATTTAACTGAATTAAACTACACAACAGCAATTAAATTCCTCTATTACAATATTGCGATAGTTTACCCTGTATTTCTTCTGGTATTCTTGTAACTTTTTGATCTGGTGGTGTAATGGTTAAACCACTCGCCGACCGGGGTTCGATCCCCGACATGGACGTGAAAAGGTAAGGGGTCATCTATCCGAACACGTGGGTTTACTCCGGGCACTCCGGTTTCCTCCCACACTAAGACCACACGCGAGCTTACGTCCGGGTCATCGGAAATGATTGGCATAAGTTGTATAACTTGTTTCGCAAATTCAATCGATGTAAAATAAATAAAGTTTATGTTTATTTATAACTTTTTGATTCAATCAAGATTTTATTTGAATGAATCTTTTATGTCACTTTTTAACAACTAAAATTGATCAACATATTTTGTATAATGAATTTCAAACAGAACACTTTGAAAACTTATCAAATTTTGTGTCGTGATGCATACACATTATTTTGACAATGAGAAATTGAGATATTAAATATTTTATTTCTTTAGAATTCTTGAAAGACAAAACAAAAGGCTTAGTTTAAATAAAATCCACTGGTGAAATGCTATGGCCTTCGTGGTATATCACTCATGATGGGGTTTTGCCAGTCCAAACACTAGTAGGGAATGTTTTCATTCGTCAGCTCATTTGTTCCCCTTCAGATCATCACCTGCCCCTAGTCGTCTGATGGAGCCCTGGACCACATCAGATACGTAGTAGTGAGGGGGTGTGATGGGAGAGTTTGCTGCCCCTGTCATCGCCTTATCATTACCCGGGTACGTACGGCATGTTGGAATTTTACACAACTACGTATAGCTTAATTTTGTTTTCATTACGTCAATCTGAACGTATGCATTCTGTCAATGTGTTGACATTTTATAACTTCTGTACAAGTCGCCTACTGTTTTATATTATATCAAAAGTAAGTGTAGATTTAACCTCTACTTGCTATATTGGTTAAATACGCTGAATATTCATGAGTTGCAATACTTCGACCAACACTCTAGCATAAGCATGGCTGTTCCATTTCTCGTTGCTTTTGCATCTACAAATTACGTTGATAAAGGCCAGACTGTCCCACTTAAAGAAGTTTACTGTTTTCCGTTAATGATATATGTACCGTCAGTCATGATATGGATGTAAACTTGCTTAAAATCAGATAAATTCATTTTCTTTGCGCTCCACCTTACATATTCACATGTGGGTTACTTCTTAAATAACTCCGACAGTTACACGTCGCCTGTGGCACAAATAGAACGTCCACAAACTTTAGTCCTCACCGTATGTGACGTCACCAAGATGAACTCATATCATTTACAAATTATGATTAGAGTATTGAAGAGAGCCCGTAAAACTTTTTTTAAAGAGGTTAGAAGTCAAAATGTAGGTTACAAGGACCTGATGGTTTTTTTTTCATTAACATTAAATGTAGAAATTATATATAGTTTGTATGAAATGAGTAACATTTTGTAAACGTTTTTATTTTGACGCAATTAAAAATTGATTTTCAAGTTAGCTCAGTGATGACTTCAGTAGTGCATTCATGATAAATGTAATTAGCGCAACTATATTTCTGTGTAAATCTGTTTGCGTGAAAGTCGTAAATATAAGATTTCCGTTAAAATGAGTACGTACCGACTGAACACAGTATCTGAATGGCTAATGGAACTGTATCCGACAGATAGATAATGTAAAGTCCGAGTACATGTACGGTAATTCGTTGATAACACCAGGATCTTATCAAGTACGACCACTTACCTTGTGTACAATGACCGATAGACACTGGATTAGAAATAAAACTCACATATTTGTACAGGAGGGTAGATGTCTCGATCCACATTAGGTGTTGAGTGTTCAAATGAATCATGATAAAAATCGGCGTGTCGGTTGTCGACACAGATACCAGTCTACAGGTCCACTGCAATCACTTTTCGCTTTAGGAAATGTATCCATGCAAACATTAAAGGGACAATTCAGTCTAAGAGTACATTAAAAATGTACAAATTTCGGAAAAAAAAACCCAGTTTTAATAGGAATAACATTAGTTGGTTTTACTGTGATATGCCAGAAAAGCCCACTGTAGTGAAATGTATGTAAAATGTTCAAACTCGCTTACTGTGCGCCATTACACATAGTGGGCGGATGGCTTGTATGCCGAACCCTGTCCCTTGCCAGTGTGGTAAAGAATTTTTTGTCAGAACTACTCATATCGCTCTTAGAGTATTGTGTTTACTTTGTTGCATGCATGTTTTTGTCTAGAAATAATTGCATCAACTTCTGAGTGGTTATGCATTGCATTTGTTGAACATGCGTGACTTTGGCCCGGGTATGGGTACAGCGTACATGTTGTACCTGCTTAATCGTATTGATCATCAAAGGTATCAATCAAAATACTTAACAATGTCGTGAACTTTGTCAAAATTTCTTGTTATATGTTTCATAAGGAATAAAAATACAATTATGTCATATTTTGCTTCGTGGTTATGTAACAGAATTAGCCTCACAGAATTGTCCCTTTAAATTATATTATCTTGCAAAAGCTATTATTTACTATTTAAAATGGTTATTTATCGAGCTGTGAGAAATGGGTTGAACTATCAATACTATTGTTTGGTTTTTTTTATTCGTAGTTAATTGACAACCATGAAAACAACGGACATTTCTACAAGTATATTTGATTGTTTTTATTATAGTTGTTTTACATTTGTACAATTATATCATCTAATACGATGACAAAACAAAAATCAGGATTAGAGTAAAATAACTTCCAGTGTTTGACATAGAATAAAAATACACTTCGTCTAAAAAAATGATTCATAACATTGGTATCACCAGTGATAACATTACCGTACCTTTTTTTATAAATTGGAAGCCAAAGGACAACAAGGGATTAAAATTCGGCCCCATCACAAAGGGCCTTTCCTGTCAACTGATATAACCATGATGTAAATGTTCTTATGGTGTTATCATCCAAATACCACACGCAACAACGTCTCGACCTATTAAATAAATCTCGAGAACCTATCCGTGGCTAAAAGATATAGGTGAGCGTAGTGGAATGTCTCTATCTCAACACGAACTCGCCATTAGTGTATATACTATCAAGGATATAAAAATGATGTGATAGCACCGGATACGACATTACCTAATTTGGTGTTTACCACTTTACAGTTTTATCTATATAACTAGTCACTGATTTCATCAATTGTAACGTTATGTGATACGTTCTTCTGACTTTTGCAGTTGTACCTCTACGCAATGTAACGCATAATGTTGCAGGCTAATGGTAACATGAACTACCACTCCAATATGATATTTCCGGAAACATTCGTACGATAATTTCAGTCAAAGAAGATACATGTACCACGTACCTTCCTATTCAACATACAATACGAAAATCAAATACGATGTGGGGTTTTGTTTTCGTGTTTTGCAGTTTATTTTTTTTTCTCAATGTCATCATCACCATTGTTTATTTGATCGTGTCATTTAATGCGGACTTTCTTTGGGAGGAATGATTCCCAATATGTTTTCATTGACGTTTTATTATCCAATAATGATTTGCTAATCAGTAGTGAATGTGGGACTCAAAACCGGCACTAAATACTTAAAACATACTACAGAAGGTTTAGTTTGGTGAGAAAACACTACAATCTTAATTGTAGGCAAGATGAATATTATGGAGGCTTGAGTTGATTCATTGCCTTGTGGAGTTGAGTTGGTGTCATTGCCTTGTTTAATAAATGCGTGATGTTTTCATTATGCTAAAAGGCTTTTGATAAGCAGTAGCACCCCTGCATCCAAAACTGAAATAATAAATATAAAATAAGACAAGATAAGAAGAAAGGCTTCTATCTTGACATACATAGGAATATCGTCAAATAAGCGATAACGACTTACCCTGGTGCTATTTATTGTCATGTTTTTAATTGTTCTTGCTTAATAGAGTATGGCATTCTTCTTATATCGTATATCGTAATTTTACAGCTTCAGACTTGTCGGTGGTTGTGACGATCAAAACGAACTCGGACATAAAACAACATGAAATTATCCCGTGGTAGATAGAATTTAGGAGGTCCTTTACATGTTATCACTCAGCAAACTAGATAGTTTCAATGATAGGTGGACGATTCTCACTGAAGTTGACATACTCAGAGCTCCAAATAATTCCCACTCGGCGGACCGCCCATTCAGGGTAGGGCACTTATAGTGATACAACATTCTATTTACCTAAACATAGCATAATGGATGGACAAATAACAGTAAACAATATATCAGAGAAAGTGAAACATCTACTAAACTTACTCAGCTTACAAATCAGTCTGAACAGTGACCAGCGGTGTGAGATAAAGCCCACCACTAGTTACACAAAAATAATTTTATATATTGTGAGATAGAAAGTTTTATGTGAAGTTTGGTCTTTCTCCCTTTTAGTGAACTCTGTCAAGTGAAAGGGGCCTGACAAGGCAGCTGATAAGAGCTAGCAGGTTCTATCGTCTACCCAGTCTGTCGTCTGCTGCTCTTTTGAGGCAGTGTGAGACTATCTACGCTAAGGAGATTCACACAACGTGCGCAAGGATACAGTTACTGTTCGTGGTTCTAATTTTTACTTATTTCAATTGGATTTTCAATTAGAAAGTGATTCCGTGGAACTTTGTTGAAGAGACAGTGTGAGTATCTTAGTAGTTATTGCTCTTTCATTATTGTATTTCTGTCAATATGAAAATATACTTTAGAAATCGGAAGTTAGTCAAAGGAATATTAACTTTGTGTTTCACAACTCAACAAAGCATAACATTATTTTATTTCTTTAGAACATTGAGGAACGTGCGTATTTGTCTATTATAAAGTTCTGACATAAAATGGGGATATGTAAGTTAAATCATCCACTGCTAAAATAAATGAACGACTGGACAGGTAGATAACTTCTGATTTTCCGTTTTAGTACGTTCCAATATGTCTGATGACGTAGATTTCTCGACCATGCATACTAAAGAATAACTTGCCACAAAATTATAATCGAAGGGCAGAATATTTTGGACATAACAATCCGGCAAAAGATTAATGAAAGAATACGGCGGTAATTGCTTTGACTTTTATTTATGTAGTACCGATTGTCCTTTCCATATCATTTTGTTATTAACAGTAAAGTAAGATGATAAAAACCTCATTGTGTTTTCTTTGATTTGGAAGGTCTGGAAATGTATATACAAAATTATATATCGGTACATCTGTACTTGATAATTGCTGAATAATAATAAATAATAACTAATTACTCTAAACGTAAAATTTGTATTTAAAGGTCCAATACCTTTACGACATTAAAACTGAAAGTTTATTTGCATCTGTTATTACGTCAGAATATCTGTATCCGTGGCCTAAGATGAAGTTTGGCACAAACAAATGTCAGATTTCCTGTCTAAATTTATATTAGAATGTTTATTTCGCTGTTTTGTCACGCGGTGCAGTGATGTTCAACTACTGAGCGTCAATTTGGACGATACAAACATAAGACTACCCGTGTTATGGGATATAAAATCTTATTTAGTTTGAAAACTATTATTAAAGGTAAGCTACTGTAAGTGTTTTGGGACTCAACAAAATTTTCAAACTACTCGTTACACAGTTATCAAAAAGAAATTGTTTCGGTTAACATATGTACCTATAATAATTCCATAACTGTATACATTGCGGGTACAATGATGGACCAGGTGTTCCAGAGAAACGCACCATAATGTAAATGGCAGCTACCTCTTAGTCTATTTTTTCTGGACAAGTCAGAACTGAAAATAAGATGCAAACAATGTTACTACTTATTTTGGAAAATGGCACCGATAAAAGAACATTTTCTGAAGAGGTCATGACGTCAACCGTAAAACTTAAAAATATTTCTCAGTCTGCATGTATTAAGTCTACGATAATTTTACCCGTGCTTGTTCCTCTTTTCTTGAAACTCCAATTTCATTAGTATCCAATTGGTTGTTTTACTTTTAGCACTCAAATGATCAGATCCATTTGCTGAAAGATTTATCATTTATGATTTTCTGCCAATAGAAATATCTATGCGTTGTCTTTTTTCTTTGTGAAACAACTTTTCCTTGTCAATGTTCTAAGTTATTTACCGACCGTGGATTATTCCATTGTTTGATTATTGATATGCTTGTTTACTATATTGTTGGGAGTGACGGCCTACATACACGTTAACACCTTTATGATAAACCAACAGAAGTGATATTGTAGTATCAACAATAGATAGATAGCATGATGTCTGTACGAGGAGGCGAATTGAGTCATTGTGATTGCATACTACGTAACATACAAGTACGCCAGGCTACCATTTACAAACGTTTTATACATATACGTTATATACTCCATACCTTAAATATATTAGTGTAGTAAAATTATGTGCTTTTGTTGTTGCATATTTGTGATATTCCCTGTTGGAATGCAGTCAATGCACACGACCTATCACGAAATCGAGATATTGAATAATATGTTAACATACATGATACTAGATAAGCTAGCTAGAATATTTACTCTAACTTGACAACTTGACTATTCAGACTGAGGATCAGGAATACAATATAACAAAAGATGTGATTATACAATTTAAATATACAATTGTGGATAATTCCTTCGACTTATTATACTTATCCATGAAAATAAGTAATATTACTATTACATTCAATAGTCATGTTGATATAGAACTTAATGAGATTTCATTGCATTATAATTAATTTTTCTTTGTTTTCATACCAAATCTGGCTTTCTGATTGGCCAATATTTTTTTTGCATACCACTATGAAAAAACCCCGAGAATGGCGCGAAACCCCAACGTTATCGTGACGTCATGATAGAGACATTGACGTTGCGTATTGATTTGGAAAAAAGAATCCCTTGAAAAACCACTATAATGTTACATTTAAACATACTTCATTTTATCAAATAGAGTACGCGGATTCTCACAAAAGTTTGCAAACAACATTTTTTTCATAACCCGATAAAATTAAAAAATAGTGACATCAATGCTTAAATGGTCAAATTTTATGAATAAGGAAAACTTGGACCAAGTACTAGTGAATGTCATTCAGTTTGTATTTAATTGTGACCATGACCAAATAAACAATAGATTGTAAGATACATACATTGATATAAAATTGAGAATATAAAGATTTCTGAATGCCGTGTCTTTCTCTAACTATTTCGATATTAGAATGCTGATTTGATAACATTTTTTTATTAGTTCGTAATGTTAACAAGGTGACGTTCACATACCACGGCATTTTACAATAGCAAATGTATATTATAATAACATGTCGGTCAAGCATTTCACCACCAAAAGTTCCTTTTATCGTATGGCGGCAACTTAAGGGATATAAGCCAGATAGATAAGAAATATGAACTGGTGATATTAAACTGCTTTCTAGACCTTTTGTGTTAATTATAAAGTAACGTAGGATTAAAGATAGCTGAGAGACAGCGGGCTTGTCAGTATGGACAAACTATTTAAGGCGAAAGCATACGCAACTACTAATTTATGCGTGACTTCAATATCGAAGATATATTTATAAGTACATTGTATTGTAAATAATAGGATAATATTTTTTAATTTTGTTGTATATTGATCGAATAATGTAGAAGTTGATCATCATACAATATCCTAATTACATTAGCATAACTTTTGTTAAGTTGAATAAGCTTTCAGAAAAGCGAACAGGAAGAAGTTTTCGTCGACAATAGACAATACCAAGGATTCATAGTGGTTTGATGCACCACGCGGACTCAGCCCTCGATATCCACTCTTGTCAGTAAAAACCTGATAACAGGTGTTTTATTGCAATTTCGCATAAAGCATTTCGTTACTTATCTTTCATTCATTGGTGATAAAAACTGTTCCCATGGTCTTGGTTTCGTCAGAATGGTCACCCGATCTACATGATCCGACATTATTGAGTCTACATGGTAAGGAACATTTGGTGCAAATAAGAGATATTAATAGAATAGAACATCCTAATATCATAATCTACATGTTTTTATAAAAATAAAAAGATAAACATTTTATACTTTTAAAAATAAACATTAATCGAATATTAGAATTAAGAAGTGCCACTTCGCTAACCAGGGATATCATGCCTTTGGCTAGCGAAGATGTAGAGGGACTTGAAACGTTGTGGTAGCGGAGTATATTGGACAGAGGTCTTTAGAAATACCACCACAAAGTCTTAGATCACTACTATTGCGCTCATAAATCACATGTGTATTACTTACAGTTGTTTGTGGAATTTTGGAAATCTCTGTAATTGGTCAACGCAGATTTTGCAATTTTGAAGTTTTACATATATGTTCTTTGGCCGTTGTATGTTAATGTAATATTTTGATTGCTGTCGCCTTTTACGATCAGAATTGTATCTGCTGTCCCTATTGTATGATCGTAAAATGCGACTAACTTTAGGATATTATCTTTTCTCCTCTTCCTTGAATTGATCTCTTTATGATTACTATCACAACAGGACCAATAAATATTTTTGTTTCTTCTCACTCGACAGTTCTAGACTATGTGTTATCAATATCATTGACAATTATTCACATTTTGGCACATTACTAGTAAAGACTACTGTCAGTCACTATGAAATAGTTAGAATCTGAGATATCTTAAGTTAGATCATTGTGATTTGTATCCTGTCGAAGTTGGCGCTTCAAACAAGTTCACATCAAAAAGGAAGGGAATCGCTGTTAATAGATGTGCATTACGTTTTAAAAGGTTTGAGTATTATTTGTACAGGCATTAGAAATTAAAGGATTGACGATAAGTTAAGATGGATGGTTTTGACATTATGATTCCCACGTTATTTATGTATGACCCCTGTAAACACTCCGGTATTGTGTCCCATCCCTTGTGTACGTTGCTACAACAGTTCCTACATGTTATCAACAACATCCCATTCTAGGTACCACTGTTTGGGTAGGTTAGTGCCGCGATGGTTTTGTTTACATCTAAACATCAACAATTCATCAACAAACCCTGTCTGACGAGTCGTGTACCTAGTAGCCAAACATTATCTCTCCTAATATAACTTTCGGTATATTTTATAAATCCGCATTATCTGTGGTCAGATATGATATCTGTATGACCAGTATGGTTGGCCGGCCACAGCTTCACCTAACAGGGCCACACCTAGGTCTGGGTGTTAACTTACAGGGCTCCCACTCGCCACCCGATAGGGGCCACCACCTGACGGTCGTCTGCTGCGGTGTGGGTAGAGGGATTATCTGGGATCATACCAGGATTGAGCGTCTTGTACCACCCTCGCCCTGTCAACACATACATTAAAGCATCTGCTTACACTCCAAAATGGCAGTCGATTCGTCAATCCCGCCTGTATCTACGTGTAGTATGGCCTGTTCTCTAACCACATATTACGGTTTCCAAGTGAGATTTAAATCTGAAAAGAGAGAATATAATTTGTCTTATTGATTTTATATTTCCGTTCGGTGTTTATTGGGGTATCACTCAAAAACAGTTTAAACAACTAGATAAGAATATGATTTATTTCACATATGTATGTGCCCTATCAGGAATGTTTACATTTGCGTTTGTCTTTATTAAGTTAATTATGAAAGATGTTCTTCGCAGATCATTCCTATATTTGGAAGTGTGCGGCACGTATATTGCCTATTATTTCAAAGCTTATCATGATCGAGCCTTTTTGTGACTTTTTATTAAGTAGCACAAAAGCATTATATAGACCACAAAATCAACTTAGACATTAAACATCACATGTATCGTAGACATAACGGCTTTTTAAAACCATACAAGTTGTATATCGTATTGCAACTTGCAATGTCAACACCATTTTATCATTTGTATTTTGAACCTATTGCGATGATATAGAAAATGTTTGTTCTTCTGGAACTCAGGGTTTCGTACTTCATGTCTGTTTAAGAAGCATCTCTTTAAATCCAACTTGTGTTCGCATATCTTATTTGTGTATCATGGTATCTGGATATGTTTTCTGTGTGTTTTTGCGATATGTCTAGCAGAGTCTCATGGCATGTTTTTAGTGTTTACTTCAAACCACGTTAATTTCGCATATATACAATATTTCTGGTGTTCATCAGTTATCTATTTAATTAATTCCTCAAATATGTGTTCGTCATACAAAAAAATGTAATTACTGCGCGTTAGTTGACCATCACTTTTTCAGACGGCACAACAACGAAATGAATATTGACTCTTGACCTAGATTACGCAGGGGATTTTGTTTTTGTTTGGTGTTGTAATCTCATCTTAGGTCGATCATTCATATCAATTTTATTATGTTCTTATAGTTTTTTGTGAAAAGGTAAAGTTTTGTTTCGGAAACCTAATGGGAAACATTATTGACAGTGATTAGATTCTTTGATTACCAAACCTGCATTTCTCTTGTCTTTATGCTATGCTGCACTGTGTCACTGTGCATGTCTCTATCATCTGATATGGGGGCTGAGTGCGTCAGCTCTTTGTAATTCGAGTAATACTGCTTCGTCTGTTCTATTGTCTCTACGTGTTTTCACATTGTATCCTGTGATTATAAACGCATGTAACCTAGGTGGTTCATATAGTCTACGTGATTAATACAACTAAAATACTGAGTTTGAATTTTCTACAGTATTTTTTTTTCATCTAAGTATTCTACGAAAGAGCGTTCCTTTGGTAACTAAAACTATCAATTAACAGAGATAATTTTCGCAGCATGTCATGTATCTATTCATCGGAGGTAAGATATGTTTTAATGATCAAAGTATACCTGTATCCATTAATGTTAAGATATCTTCAATTTACAGAATATGTCTGTATCCTTTGATCTTCGTTAATACATTATCCGTTTACTAAACATGCCTGTATCTTATAATGTTAGAATGCATATCAATCTAGTGAACATGACTACATGTATCCTTTGATCTTCGTTAATACATTATCCGTTTAATAAACATGCCTGTATCTTATAATGTTAAGATACATATCAATCTAGTGAACATGCCTGTACATGTATCCTTTGATCTTCGTTAAGACAATATCCGTTTATTAAACATGCCTGTATCTTATAATGTAAGAATTCAATCTAGTGAACATGACTACATGTATCCTTTGATCTTCGTTAATACATTATCCGTTTGTTGAGCATGCCTGTATCCTATGATTGTTATGATACATATCCATCAATTGAACATGCCTGTATTTATTGATTTTTAAGAATTCATCAATGTATCCGTTTACTGAACATGCCTGTATCCTATGATTGTTGAGATATGTATCCATCTAATGAACATGCCTGTATCCTTTGATTGTTGAGATATGTATCCATCTAATGAACATGCCTGTATCCTATGATTGTTGAGATATGTATCCATCTAATGAACATGCCTGTATCCTTTGATTGTTGAGATATGTATCCATCTAATGAACATGCCTGTATCCTTATGATTGTTAAGATACATATCCATGTACAGAACATGCCTGTATCCTTTGATTGTTGAGATATGTATCCATCTAATGAACATGCCTGTATCATTTGATTGTTGAGATATGTATCAATCTAATGAACATGCCTGTATCCTTTGATTGTATTTGTCTATATCCTGTTATTAACATTGTTTAACGGGAAGCTAGTGTTTGTACAGTCGATAGGACACCAATTACCACAAAACAATGCATATTCTGTTGATGTAATTGTCTTATGACCAGCGGAGCGTAACAATGCGAGATGTCTCCTCGCTCTAATACGCACAGGTACAAACGTACAGGTAGATCCAGGTATTAGTTGATGTATCGTCTTCCCATATCTCATGATCCCTTCGACACTCTCTTTTGATGGATAATCCAGGCCTACTCTCCGACTAATTTCAAATGAGTCCGAATCGCTACATCTCTTGGCCTAGATTGAGCGTTAGGAAAACGGAGTTTTAACGAGACTCTGAAACACTTATTAATTTTACATTAAGACTCATTTTGAAGTTAATGTGTTTTCATTATTTGGAATTTTACACGTCACAATTTTTGGATCTTCAGAAGTCTTCATATCTGAAAGGTGAGATTGGATTGTATATTATTTGATTTGATATTCTAAACAAAGTGTGGTATAGCATGATTTAGATTTAAATGTTGCAGCCATGATAAACAGACTTGTTTCTCTTTGTTGTTAATTCCAAGATTTTTTGTTGAGGATGCTTATAGTTTTGGTAAAATATTACAATATTTTATTCAACAGTTTGATCGAAAATTAATAACAGCATATACATCTATAATCATCAGTTAATATAGACATTAATATTTCAATATTTGGATTTGACGCTGTATATTTCTGAAATAACTTATTTTGCAATTACCTAGTGAAAACCGCAAAAGTAACTGGGGCAGATGTTAGGGCCTATATCTTAACATTAAAAGCAAGATTTTGCAAGACCGGTAATAATTTACGCAGCGGGGTATATTTTCAGAATTACTCTTTTTACCGGCATTTTCCTATTTGTTCTGCAAATAATGGGTGTACAAGTTGTCCATCCAAAATTGTGATGTTCTACAATGTTGGTGTTGAAATGAGGAGGGGTGCAAAAGCATAATGAATTATGATAAGTATTATAAGCATATGAGAAATTTGGACAAACTTGCGTTATATCTTGTTTTCATATCATTTAAAGCAGGAACTAAATGCATCATTCAAAAATCTCTGCATTAAAAACAACATATTACATAAAAAATAATGATTAGGAATACAGGTAACAAGTGTTTTGATATCTACTGATATCATTTTACGATAGTTTTTATTATATCTTATAAGAAAATGTTATAAATTGATCTAATATATTAATTATGCTCATTATGTAATAAAAAGACATTGTGTTGTCATGGAATTACAAAACTAAGTTACATCATATGGACAGAAAAACGTGATTAATAATTTATGATTTATAACATCAGTTTAATGAAAAAATAAACGTATTTTATAGCGATCGATTCGAGATAAATAAATATGCATTCATTCATTTTATATTTCGATATGTTTGTAATAAGACACAAAATGAACTCTTATTCCTGCCATTATGTATTCAAAATACATTTTTACAAATGCATCTTCTTTTATTTTGTAATCAAATGAAATGTTTCAAAGGCATAACACATTTCCGCAGCAATTGTCTACAAAGTAGATTCGACCTTACATCCGGACATGTCTCTTCATTTAGAAGTGTGGGGTTGATAAACATGTTTGATCTGTATAAAAGTGAATGATGGAAATGTAGCCTTGTACTCAATATTAGATCCGGCACCATCTGGTGATTTAGTTAATGTGTGTACCCAGGCTTAGTCTTATCAGCGGTGGTGACTCCGGTCAAAAGGTCCACGTACAGAGCTGGTCCACCCCAGTACAGAGAGGGTGGTGGAGAGTAATTAATCTAGCTCACATATCGATCTTCTCTCCGTACAGGGACTCAACCTTGAATCTGTGTTACTCAAAATAATATCCCATGTTTTATACTTGTTGAAACAAGCTTGATATATGATGACATTTGGAACTGAAGTTTTCGACTGCGAGAGAACAAGTTCTGCATTGATATGGTGCACCTAAAACATAAGTTTGAAGCATTAAATAGTAACATATTTCATCGTCTTATAAAGAGGAATATTTATTTTCTCAGTAACATTCTTCTACAAAAAAGAATTAGTTTTACAATTCTATACCTCGGAAATGTAAAACCTTTACTGGGAAAAATAACATTTACATTGTTAGGATGTCATTATACTCTAACAATACTGCAAAATAACTATGCCTTTAGCTTGATAAATGCATTATTTAATATAATTGATCGATTGAGTATGCAATATGCTAATGGTCATTTTATATTGTCATTCTATGTACTTTCTAACATGCTAGATTAAACGTCCGAAGTTTTGATTGACAGGTATACTCGTGTACGGTCATCATGTTTCTGTCATGTGTGAGTGTGTAATTATCATGCTACGCAACAAGTAATGGCAATGTCCAGCGATGGCCTGGTACTGTATATGTTGAGGGTCACGCAAGGTCAAACTCATGTGGTCAGTTGACAGCGGTCACTCATAATTCATTTTGTAAGTACAATAGTACTGTAAGGGTTTCCTGGGGTGTATCATGAACAAGCTTAGAAAATGTTATCAAACAGGTGCAATATCAGCAAACGTCATGCTTCTGTTTTGCATTTTTTGGTTGTCATTTCTCACGCACAAGTCAGGAATGTGAACCCACTTTCCAGGAGTCTTTACACAATTACACGGCTATAGAAAGGAATATTGTTAGTTTCTGCATATATAAAATATAGAGATTTTTGGTTCTCTTCAAGAGATTATTTTTGCAGAAAAACTTATCATAACACAGAAAATCACCAAATATATGAATTAAAGAATTGAGGTCGTACTCCCCATATGCCTTATTGAACTAATTTGCATTGATTCATTTAGTTTTCCCTGTAGATGAAAAAGAAGTAATTCTATATTTCTTAACATTAAATATTACACATTCGAAATAATTGCGTTTAAGACGACAACTTTATGACATCAGATATAATCTAACATTGATATACAGCGTCAACATAATCCATATCATTAACAAAATAAACTAAAAATGTGAAACTAATGGTTCCTAATTACGTTTACGTCTAATGGACATACATGCAAATAAAATTGATGCTATTCAAGTGTAAGATATTCGCCGGTATTGGTGACAGTAATTCCCTGACTCATGTTTATGAATGCTTCATCCAGAATATTTTTTATTGCCGCATTTTGGCATGTGTAAATTACTTTCTTGGATAAAGTAATCATATAATTTTTTGTAAAATGCTTCTAATGCACTTGAATTCTACAAATGATTAAAATCAATTCAATATATACTTACAAGTTTATATTTAGTTCATTAAATAAGGGGCGTATGAAGCGGGAGGGGGGATGGGGCAAACATGTATTTTTGTCCCCCCCTCCCCCCCCCCATTTTCGTTGATTGAAATGTTCTAAATATGCACGTTTGAAAGAAAGATGGTCCTCCTGCAATTTAACGTACTTCATTTATGAAAATTTTCCGCTGCCCATCAACTTTCTTAAAAGATTAAACTGTTTATATGTCCTAGGAAGACAATTAATTCATTATTATTTTGAGTTACTAAAGAATTTGTAAACTCATCTCAGCCATCCTAAATCGTAATATTTTTTTCCCGAAGGATACCGCCGAGGCCCCAAACACCAAAATCTCGCGCCTTCGGCGCTCGCACGTCAATTTGGCCAATTTGCGTATACATTTATTTCCTCTTAGCGAAGTCACACTATATTGATGTGTACAAGGATTATATTAAATGATATATGAAAAAAATGTATATAGAATACATGTTTGTGTGTTGAATAAATCTCCTCCTGTGCGTGCGGGACGCTAGGGTGGGGGTTAGGGTGAGGATTACAAAAATGAGGGCTTTGCCCCCTCCCCATTACGTTACATCTTTCCACGTAACTGATTAAATGATTTATCCTGACTGTCATCAAATAATCTGAATACCAGACATTTTTACAACTTTTTCTTATTTTAATAATTTAAATAGTGAATCAAATATGATATAGTTATTTAATAGACAAATTTGTTAATTCATTATTCAGAAGATAACATGTTCCTTGGAATTTAGATTCGAAACAAAAAAAAACTACTAATCCATATTTTGAAAAAATAAAATGTCCAATACTGTCAACAAGCTGTATCGGGAGTTCCTACCTCATTATTCACCACTATTCTCATATTACGAAGGGTCATATTTCAACATACCGTTTTTCCCGTTAATGATATGCTGTTTTAAATACGGTTTTAAAATCGATATTCGATAATCATTAGTATCTTACTGTTGATATTTAACCGAAACAAAGCAAACAAAACATAATTATAGTGTGAGGAAAAACACTCATACGTGAATATATGAAACACGCATATTTAGAAACTATCAGAACCGAATCATTATTGAGGTAATTATTGTAATGTTCCCACAAAACCTTCCATTAGACGTGTAATTTCCGTTTCTGTTATTACAACACTGATTATACTAGTATTACACGGTAAAAGTTAACCTTCCGAGGCATACCTACTTGATAAATGCCGTCCTGATAGATGATAATCAAGCCTGTCCATTTCGCCATCAAATAATCATTGTCACTGACAACTCTGATGGATTTGACCGCGATAATATTATGTCACGCGCTGTGTGTACGGGTCGCGCGCGCTATATGTCACACGGACAATAGATTATGTATACACAGGAAATCAAGCCTATTGTTGTATGTTATAGTTCTTTCAATTAAAGTGAATCTTGTACACAATTACACTTTTGCTATAATAATCATTTTGGACACGAAAATCATTTTGGACACGATTATAACATGATAAATGTTATTATAATAACTTTATAAAAATTGTGTTTTTAAACCTGTACTTATAAAGATGCATTATATTAATAAAGCAATAATTTAAATTTTAAAGACACCTTTTCCAAATCATTATTTAGGCTTCATTTTGCATCTCGATTCCAAATGAATTCCTTTATCATATACAAATATTTATTCTCACTATTCCTATTTATTGTCCAAATGCTGAACAGTTGAAGTATGTCTTACAACTTAATCTATACATGTGAAGAAAAAAACCTCTTCGTATCACAAACAAATAATATTTTCTACATTTACGTCTATATTTTAAGTATTTCGTTAATTTAATTTATACAACAACCTATCTCACTTCTTCTTACGAGGTTACTATGGCATATGACCAGATTGGTCCCTGCAATGATGTTTTAGTACCATTTGACCCGAGAATAGCCCTGCACCGCCAGAGGGTAACCAACCGAGCACGCGACAAAGTGCATGTTTATCGACAGCGTTATATATCAGCATTACGCAATCGGCATATAATTAACCGTATCGAGGCTGTACTATCACGTGACATAATGTTGTGGTCTAATTGTCAGAATGTAGACTTTCAAGGTCTTGTAAACAAACTATTTACTCGTGTAAGCCACCGGAACCAGGAAGTCTATATAGAGGTAACTGTCTCGGGTCCCTCTGTGATAGGGTTTCTAACACAGGGAAGATATACAACAATTTGTTTGTGGAAATAAACTTCAATAGATCAGTTTTTTACCCGGATCGATTGAAGTACACAAGTGCAAAAAAGACAAGGGCAGGTTACATACTGTTTACAGTGGCTAATGTTCACCTAAACTGGAAAACATTGTTTACAAAACAAAAACATATTGTTAAGTTGTATCCTATGTCACATATACAAAGCGCATGGGCAAAACATATTAGTATAAAATGTATCGTTCTTTAGCGCACATTACCGAGGCAAATTAGTGTCTAAGTAAGGCTTTGAATCAAGCATCCATCAGCCTTGTCCAGGATCATGAAACAATTTTAGACTTAAGCGTAGACTTATAACCAATTAAATATGACGTAATTTTCTGTAACGTGGTTTTTGATTGGCCAAGTATAAACCAATGACTGTTTCATGATACGGAAGCCTGTAGGTACAGCAGCTGCTCATAAGAAGTAGCCATAGCGTATTTATATATGCATCTCTTATAACGAGTCACATCGAAAATATTTCACATATGTGTATGTATAGAGCTGAAAGTTATAATTTATATTCTGAGCATTAAAATGTCCAATTTCATTTAAAGTATTTCCCTCTTTTAAGCCGAGACTTGAGTTGTAAATGATTTCATTCACTATACAAGACATTTGGCGATACTGAAACTCAGTGTTATCATGGGCACGGAGCCACGCCCAGGAAGTCAAATAAATCGGTAGAGAATATGAAGTAGCACCGATGACAATGAATCCGTGTTAATGTAGAACTAAATCCCGCTCGAGGTCGTATTTTTATGAATTCGACGAAAACAAGCTAGGGATGGTTGGATTGTCAGGCAAGCAAATACATCAACGATCCGACACGATCGGCCATGTTTGGTCTTGTCTTAAGCACGACTAGTGTGGCTAATGTTCCTACGTTTCTTCGTTGATACATCTCGCGCCGTGTTTGGCTGCAGCCACGAGACAACGGAGCCAATCATGACTGTCGTTGTATATACAAATTGCAGTGTTTGTGTCACGTTCTGAACTTCTTGATATTGACATCGAGTGTGTTGATGATGCCGTTCAACAAGTTTAGCGAATTTCAATACATTTACAACATTTTAAAAATTCATTATCGGTATCACAATTTTTTTTTTTTTGAAACTTATTACATGCTTGGTTTATTGCTTTGGTATACGAAAAATGCAATTTAGACGAAACAATATGGCGTAGTTAAATTGTTGTAATGGTTTTCTACTGAATAAAGGACACAAAGATGATACAGTATCAGTTTTATACCGAACGGACACCGAATAACCAAGGCCAGTTGCATTACCCAGTGACGTGATAAACTATTTTGGAGTTAGGTTTTGACAGCCATATGTAGTTATTTAAAATTCTTATTCTCATTTATCTCCCCTTTTTCCTCTAAATACATATACAATTCAGGGGCAGTTGCATTATCTACTAATATGATAAATATTATTTTGGACTCTGGTTTTGACAGCCGATCATTTAGATATATATAAATTGTATATATCGCGAGTTGACCAAACCGAGCTAGCACAAACAGTAGTGTAGTAAAAGTGTTTCTGAAAGCTTTTACAGACTAATTTGTCACTTTGAACACATAGTAAATTAATTCGCTCTCTGAAACAAATTCCGATAAAATGATCATTATATCTCAATTTATCTTAGAATAATCTACATATGCTTTTACATAACCGTAAAACTTAAAACAGTGTAACCATCAAAATAGAAAATGATATGAGGATAGCAAGTAACTTCAATGTTCAAAAATAAAATGGGGTATCAAAGAACAAAAAAAAACTGTTATCGTAAAACATTCTTATTGATTGAGATTCTTAACTTCTTATTTAACGGAAGATTTACTTTGTCTAAACTGTCCATTGAATGTGTTCCTTGTCCGTTAGATACATTTTCTTTAAGTCGAAAACTATGGTTTAAATAAGAAAGTCATTATTGCACAACCCTCCCCCTAAAAAAAAAAAATTAAAAAAAAAAAAAAAAAAACGGGAAAAAAACCGAACAAAACAAAATTTGATATGGGTATTTAGTATTTTATAAGATATCATCAAATATGCCCTCTCGATACCGGACAACTTTCTATACCGGACACCTCTACCTCTACATCTTAGACAATCCAGACGGTATTCCGACAGAACGATGGTTAAACATTTTAGAGTTTCTGGAATCATATTCTCTGACTGAAAATATATCTGTCACAGAAAGCAGTAAACTATGTTTAATAGTTTGCTTATGAATACACCTTCTGCTTGCCATGAACAATGTATACACCTTCTGTTTGTCATGCTCAATGAATACACTTCTGTTTGTCATGCATAAGGAATACACCTTCTGTTTGCCATGAACAATGAAATGCGAGAAAAGCCGCATGCTGAAGAATAGGATGATGCAAGCATAGGAGGGGTACTGTAATGTACGTGTACTAGTACATGGACAGCAAAGAATCATCAATCTCTTTTCCCTGTCAGATAGGATGAAATAGTGTTTGTAGTAAATCATTTCAAACATTTCTCCGGCTGATGTGAAATGTCCCATTAAACGCCAATTTGCCGCAGTAATTTAGAAATCTTTATAGAGAACTGTTATTTCACTTATACGATCTTTTGAACTATAACAACAAACAAACTTCATTAAAAGTGCCATAATATTGCCAAGCAATTTGTCTTACTAAGAACCATGCATCTCACCATACATCATTGCCTTTTAACATTACTAACGAATCCTCGACGAACGCAACAGCCGCATGCTGCACTTTATTTTACTTTTTAACGGGTGGGGAAATGAAAGATTCTTACAGTTTGTATAATTATTTTGGGAAACCAAAGAAGAAATAATTTAATAATATCATTGTAAACTCAAATAAAGTTAGTACTGAATTTCTACCAAATTTAATATGGTTTGATAATTCATGCCAAATGCATGATGTCTTCAAGTGGGGATTCCCAAGATTACCCATATGTCACATAGCTATTCCCGGCGAAGTGTTCTGTATAGAATATTTAGTTGGTGGGCTATACGATAGATTTATGTGAATATATAAGGTACGTTTTAAACTGGTTCAAATATAAGTATAATAAAATATCATTAATATATTACATTTTTGTAATTTTGAAAATGGGGTGCAATCGTTGCCATTTAAGGAACCAATGGTTCGCAATAAAAATACTTAATTGGATAAAAAGTACCGAAAAATTAAAAATATATGTATTTCAAATGTTACAGATTTTGTTTTACAAGCAGTAATTGACGTTTTTTATCAATATAACATATGATATATTGTTTTCTAGGAGAATACATAGCACAGATATGGATATATTTCAACGTGTTGTGTTTAGGAGGATTCGCATAACACCTAAATGTTGTAATTTCCTATTAAGATATCGGCCTGATTCCTTATATATCCGGGTGTAAAACATGTTAGAAAGTTGACCTGCACGTATACCAAATCTCTTACTATGACCAGCACCAATGCTAGGAACAGAATTGAAACTTATAGAGATACAATTCAGTGGGTCTCACTTCTATTATAAACAGCACAACCACAACATCCCGACCATAGACTTAATTGGATGTGGTTAATATGTTGACTTAGTGTACGGGCGAACCCGATTTCTTATCTCTCCACACAATTCCTGTGTAATGTTAAAACTAACTGCGCGGGCGTCCACTACAAATACGTGTTCCTAAGGTTTTAACAATACAACAAAATGAATGAATCTTTGTGCACCATTATATAATTTGTTTATCCATCGATCGCAATATGGTATAAGATATTTTCTAAATGAAAATAGGGTTTTCTTTGTTTCGAACTAACGGGCTAAGATCAGTGCATATCATAGTGAAAACAATTAAGGCTTTCTTGCACGAGACAGGGCTAAGATAATTGTTGCTTTTAATTGATAACTGACTTACCTCGGATCAACTGCAATTTTGGACAGTATTCAGGAATGTCCGCTGATTAATGTCTAAGTCGGTCAGAATTATGTTGTAATACACAACATCATCGTCAAGAACAGCAACAAGAACAGGACCTAGAATTAAAACAATGAACAATGATGTGTTTTATATTTACGTTTAAAAATACATGAGTAATATGAAATACCCAAATTACATATTAGCCGAGGTGACGAAGAAAAGGACGACGACGATTACGATATCATTTGTTTTTCTTTTCTTTGGCGATGATATACGGATGACTAATATGAAAACATGATATATATGGGTGTTTGGATGGTGAAAAGGATATTATGTAAAGCATTGCAGTTCTAACTACATGCATTTGGAGCATTATTATTTTGATACCTTTTAGCATTAACCTGACTTGAACGTTATCTACAGTTCAATAGTAAGTGATTGTGAATGACGCTTTATCTGTTGGGACACTTGGATCAATCATCTTCATTTTCTGGACTGTCTGTACAAGTTCTTTATATTGTTCATTTGTACAGATAATTTTCATTTCAGTTTGTTATGTTACCATTGCTGTTATTTTTATTATCATCATATAGGTATGGTTAGGCGGAGGTACATTCGTCAAAATATCTGTATTCATGTTGTGCGATTTGTTAATTGATATAGTAGCGGTATATCTGTGATGATGTCATTGTCATGGCAAGATGTGTGTTTTGTGTTTTTTTTTTTTTTTTTTTTTTTTGTTATTCATTTACTTTTTGTGAAATGTATATTAATAACTTTTGAGATATTTTAATAACGCTCTATCGTTGTGTTGTTAACACATTGTCTACCTGAATTAACACGTTTCCGTTCTTATTAACACAGGCCAAGTCATGAGGCGGTGGGTATGGACAGGGACGATTCTTCTTCTTCTGGCCAATGTCGTGACGTCACAAATAGGTAAGATTTTGGTGTTTCCTCTGTTCTTGTATGGGGTCATATATTGATATAACTTAAACCACAGGCGATTGGCTGTAGTTTGGGAAATCGACTGAATTTGACGATGTTTTTCGGATCACTCCGTGAGGATGAAAGTGTTAGTAATTAGTGATACCGGGGGTGACAGATAAAGAATTCCTGAATACAGTCGTGTATAGTTTGTAAGATGTAAATTAGAATAAATGTGATTTTAAGGTGATTGAAGTTGGATGGATGTGTATTTGTACGTGGTGGAGTTCCTAGCCTTGTCATATAGAGTTACAATGTACAAGTACTCTTACTCCGTTATACAGCAGGTTAAATATAGATCAGGTGGACGGAGAAGTATGCGAGAGTTCCTTCCCTTCTAGCGGAGTATTACATTAAACTATGGTATATATTCTGTAACATGGTACTTGTTAAATGTATATATTATAAGAATGTTACATGTAGGTATATATTATAAGACTCTTTCATATGTGGATATGAAGGATAGGGATATTCTACCCGAGGGTCACAAAATGTAGTAAAACCCGAGGCTTGCCGAGGGTTTTGCAACATTTTGTGATCCCGAGGGTAGAATATCCCTATCCTTCATATCCACTTATGAAAGAGTATTTTTCTTTCATACCTCAACGCATTATTGAAATTTCAAAACTGTAATATCCCGCCATTTTGAAAAAAAAACTCGAAGAAATCCACGGCTGAAAGTCAATTTTTTGAAAAATTACGAGATATTTTCAACAAAAATTCCGTTGTTTGCATCTTTTATAGTAAAACCAGTCAAGTTTGTGAAAAAAATATTAAAATTATACCGAGGAAATAGAGTTTTTGTTAACGCCGTGACGTCACGAGGCTTTATTGCATCGGTAGCCAGGCAATACAGCCTCAGGCGGCATGAGTGTATTGCCCTAGATCAGCCAGTATTACACCCGTAGGTATGAAAGAAATATATATATAGCTTTTCGCTGTAAAGATATATACAGTAGACCTTACGATTTCTTTTTTTATAAACTGGTTATACAGATGTCTTCCATTTCTGCAACCAGGAAAAGTTGTAACTATATACGCATCTAGGATAAGACAACACTGTTTTGTCAAAGGTGTACTTTTGTGAAAAGTACTGAAGGAGCGTTGTCATTTTGCAGACAATATATTGTTACAGTTAGTAAATGCAAAGTCATGTCTTTGGGGTGTTATACCCATTTCGGGACAGACGTGTATGCATTTTATTACGTAATGCATGCCTCAAAAGTGGTGTATCATAAGAGGTATTACACGTAATCTTAACGACATCCTAGAAACCAAAATATACGGGAAGAGGATTGACTTAAGATGGGTTAGCATTACGTAACAATTATCGTCTTATGTTTGGTCATCAAAATGTGCATTTCATCAAAGATTGATATAGTATATCAGTTTTTATCAGTATCATCTTTATAAAAAAAAATTTGAAAGTGTTTGATAATTTAAATTGAAGATTAATTTAGAATATTTATACTTTGAAGTTTAATATCATATGCATTTGATCACATGTGGTGCTATTTAGAATCCTTTTATGACCCCTAGTGTCACCTCGGTCTATATTTCTGTTGAGCCAGAAGTATGTGTAGGTCTCTCTATTAATGTAGAACAATAGAACACAGATGAGCCATCCACCTTTGGGTTCCGATTTCGAATCCCATGTGAGTCAGTTGCCAGGTACTGAATGCTGTCGGTGGTTTTTCTCCGGGTACTCTGGCTTTACTCCACCAAAAACCTTACGTGTCCCTAGCTGCTAATATGACGTTACAATAGTAAAGCTCAAACCATCAACACTAAAGACTACAGCCTGAAATGTAAAAATCAATATGTCATGTTGACGTCACACCTTCAGGGTAAGATTGTAGCACTAGAGTACAACAGTTAGTATCATAAGTAGATGTCCTCATGTGAACTGTGAACATCGCTTACAGACTAATTAATGTCTGTAGAGATCAAAGGAAAGCGACAGTCGTACAGGTGTGAATACTAAATAACAGCGCACCTATCAAGGTGACATAGAGACCAACATGCATATGGACATGGAAAGTACACAGTGACGATGCAGGTTTCATTACCCAGACACATTTATATAACACAAAACCATCCCAAAATCACGAAGGGCTAACACAACATATGATTTGTTTAAGATGTTTCCGTTAAGTACTTTACAAAAAATATATCATGCTTTAAATAGTCTTGAATCATAAAGCGTATTGGAACATTAATATGCATAACAACAGCACTCATTTCTGTATCATGCATTTCACTTAAATATTTTGTCGAACAGAGATAAACGAGATAGGTAAATGTATGCCTGATTCGATTGTAACTTTTGTATCAATCCCATGAGCGTATTCATTATAAAACTCAAGTCATACATGTATATAGAGTCTAACAACCGATGCACAAACATGTAGGTTGGAATTAGATTAAAATAGAAATGAATTAATATTCTTTGGATACATGTAAAACAGAATTGATATTGTAATATAGCATTTCTAAACTCGGCACATGGCTTCATTATGGATCATTCTTTATGAAATAATCCCTTCGTCACAAAAACAAATGCAATATCTGTTCACTAAATTGTATGTTAAAATGACTCTGTTACAAAAGGAGGATTGAAGAGTATATCAGCATGTCTGCTTCAAGTCAATAAGCAAGTTTTAAAAGAATAGTTAGTTGTTCTAGTCCACAAAAGAATAGAATCGATACTCCCTGGTCTCATCGTCTGATGCCTTTGTAACGATGAGGTTGTAATGTGTTTAAATGTTAAATTTCTCTTCATATAAAGTACCATGATAGGATTAGCTTTAATTAAATTTGCCATGAACGATAACAACGTCCTATAGTTAGTTATAAGTTGATATGAGTAGTAATATGTGACATGAATCGATCTGATATCTTTCTTCAGAATTTTTAAACCTACAAATTGTAATGCAACAAGTGGTAATATGTATTAAAAGTTAAACACGCATTATCCTTATAAATATTAGTTACGTAATTTAAACCAGCCAGCGTCTGATATTCTATGTATGTTTAGGTGGAAGCATCAATTAATAATAAGTGATGAAGTGATGATACTAGGAAAATGTGAAACGATATCATTTGTTTGTGTCCTGCACAATACACAAAAATATCAAGAATTTTGGCAATACTATCGTTACAATTCTATCCTCTTTAGAATATAAACCTATGCATTTTAAGAACTGTAACATTTTAATTCAAAGTTACATTCTAGGTTGGTCAGTATGCAAATTATGACACGTATAGCATAAAACAAAAATAATTTCTTTCAGCTTAATTTGTCCAAAAAAAATAATGTCATGCTAATGTCAAACTGTCTAGTGATCAGGTACTGTATATAATTTATTTATCGATTTTTATTTACCTGGGCAATGGTGTTTTAAAATAAGTGTACTCCCATCCTTAGTAAAACTGCATTACCGTCAATATAAATCTGAAAGTCCAAAGCGATGTAACCTATATTGTTATATTATATTTATGTTCAGTTGTCTTTCACAAAGTTTATACAAATAAAACGCGTTTTAAATTTTTAGATGTGCCCGGCTTCACTCGATGATCCTAGAGAGTAAATACAGAGATACAAATCGTATTAATTATTTTCGTAAAAATGAAAAACTATAAGAACAAATGTTAAAAGTGGACGCAATGACTGTCATATATGGGTAAACACCATCGGGTTTGATATATGTAAAGACGGTCCCCCGAAGTTATAGATAAAGAAAAAAGTTTTTCTCATCTGTTGATATGTCGTTGACGGTTGCATAATGCTAAACTCCTCAAGTGTTTCTGCATGTGGGAACTTTCCATCAAAACATACTACAGAATTTATCCTGACAGAGGTGAGACCTAACTTGTGTGGATTATTAATGGTGACCACAGAGTCTGAAAAAAGTTAATAAAACATATCTGGATATTGTTGCAACCCATTTTAATAGCAACATATGTAGGATTTCTAGTTAGATAATGCTATGAATACCAGGGGGTCGTGCAATGTGGATTTTCCGCGTAGTTTGACTGACATATATAGGGTATACATCGGACACAGAGACACCTTTCCTTTGATAAACATGCAGTGATATCTACATACAAGATTGACACCTGTAAGACAGGTCAGAGTAGTAAGAGTGAAAGTCTGAACCACATGTATCATGATGTATTGATCTTATGTGATTGGACCTGGGTATAGGTGTTATGCACGAGTGTAGAGTCAATAATACTTCTTGTGAGACATTTCTTTATCCGTACATACATGTATTTCATCCAGACGTATATATCCCATGTCGCTGATGAATAGAGATGAGACATGTGCATATGGTTGATATATTTATTTGTTATGTGAAACGACTCTTATGTATTATTCATAGATTCTGCAGTTTATCGTAGAAACCTGGAAAGTTTATTAACATCGCTGTCGATATCAGACTCCTATTTTTGTTCACCTGGCAAGCTAAGATTTTAACATGTGTTTTTGATGTACGGTTAAGCGGTACATCTTTACATAGAGCCTTGTATATAGCCTGCATTAGAGATATTTCATAGATAATCACACTATATTCCGTAATGGTATTCAGCTTATAATTTTTACTCTAAACTAAACGACAATTTATGGACGTATGAAGCTCGTTTATTATCAGTAGGACGGGCCTTCACTATTATCTTCTTTAATTTCTCTCCCATTTGTGTAGTGTCTTCATCATCTGAGCAAGCCCACGTTTAATTATGAGTTAGTATCATGAGTATCAAATAGAGACATCAAACCGTTGTAAATTCTCCATGCGGTGTTACTGATACGACGATTGTGCTTTTCTTTATAACTATATCAAAATCCCCTGGTATATCATGTTCCTCTGTGGTGTCCAACGTCAACTTCAGACATTAAATAAGTGATAAATCATAAGTATTTACTTCAATAGCAAGTGACTGTATTTAGTTTTTAAATTCCTCCATTGCCTTTTCGAGGAACTACTAGTTTGAAACAACTGCATATATTATTGGAATATACAAATAAAGGCGTATATCAATATATATTTTAATTAGACCACAATGCATCTGTTGAACATATCTCTATTTGTCTGAGGAGTATATGTAGCTAGTCGGATCCCGTTTGAATACACTTGGTAAACAACTACCAAATCTGTCAGTCACTGAAACATATCTGTGTGATCAGAAAACAGCTTTCTGTACAATTCATAGTACGATGATTAATCTTCTTCACCCACAGTGACGGCGATGACATGTAGGTGAGATAGATTTCTCTCAAAAGTACACCCATCCGTCATTCCAAAATGGTATTTATCCAGAAACCGCTTTCCGAAATTTCCATTTTGGTTAGAATAACCTTTGTTGTATTAACAAGTTGAGTATGATATGACGTAAAAAAGGTTGTGTTTGTACCATGTCAGTGTTGTATCAGAGTCTTTGACGATCCCGGATCCATGTCTTACTGCCGCGAGCACATGATGTGCACTAGAGGTCGTCCAGTTCGGCTGTGTGATTATAATGGTGTGTGATGGTTGCGGAGTTGGGGTTACAAAGGTTCCGTAATCAGGCGTTATTTTGATGGCTCTTTTCTGTTGCTTTGACGTTTTGTTTGCAATAGTTTACTCTCTGTCTATCCAAGCCTGTGAGAGTGTTGTGGGTAGTAGCCATTCACAGTACGTTTTAAACCAAACATTTCCCTCAGGTGATTCCCCAATGATAGCGGAAACCTGTGATCATTATTAGTTTACTGTGTAAAGCACTTTCTGATCCTCTTTCTGATCCTCCCCTTGCGCCTGACGCTTCCTATACAGTGGTGCCCTCTTGTATGGAATCTGTTAGTCCCACATCACAATATACATATATACTGCAATGATGTATATTTGTAAGGCCGTATATTGACTGAACTGTTATTGAACTCTCAGATAGTCACGGATGAGGAGGAGATCGTTATAAATGTCCACCCCTGTCTACTACCTCCATTTTATTCAACGTTATTGGCGAGATATTGGATAAATACACTTCATCACATGTACAGGGCCGCCAACAGTTGCTTGGCTGTTTCTTGAGGATCAAACTTAAGTTTGCAGTCTTCATCAAAGAGTTCTTAAGTAGTTTCACGTCACGTGTTCTAATGTTATTTCGTGCAGTATTTGCCTGATTTATTGGAATCCAGCAGAACATCAGTATAGATAATACTGTAATTCGCCATATTAATATCAAGGAGGAACACACAGACTCTCAAATATGCCATAAATATTCCATTATTATTAACGAAATGCTCTTCAAATTAATTCCATATTGACAAAGTTGAAACCACATGACTACCTTGATGTTGCTTGAGACTGTAGATAATTTGTTATCTTACACCGTACATGCTCAATTTACACAGTAAGGATGTAAACCGTTAGGGTGAGAACTAAAATTGTTCTGTGGATATTTTTACTTGATTTGAAAGAATTTCAGCTATGTCACATATTGTCCATTATCTATATAATGTTGCTGGTGATACCCGAGCTTGTGACCTAATAATGTCACATATTGTGTCTTTATCATGGTATGGTATAACCCCAACCTTACCGTGGTCCACTGGGTGTGTCCCCCCAAGTAAACACGGATCGGTGAGCAAGGACACTAATTAGCGGAGTCTGTGTGTCAAGTGATGGAGACAGCTAATGGATATGGAATGTCAAAATGGCCGGTTGACAATAAAATAACAGGTGCTTTCTTATATCTTACACCATGTTATAAATAGCATCAAGGGTTTCATTCATTGTATGTGTGGGATGCGTCACGCCATATTAATTCTCGAACTGCCTACCTGGATACAGTGCACTCTAACATTGGATATATCATTTGTGTCCTCTTGTGTTTAACTATGTGGATAGTTTAAACGACGGATCTTAAAGAAGACAATTCATTTGGAAATTTAACCCACTATAGAGGATGATATGATAAAACAAATCATGTTTACTGGATACAAAGGAAGAAGTCGAGGATATGGTCGAAACAAAACGGATTTTACCCGCCAATTGCTTTGGGAGGGACTACAGACGTTGGATGTTGTGGTATATAACAATGACAGCATTCGATAAAGGAGCAGTATGTACGGTGTATGTGTCGAGGTGTTAACCTGTGTAGTATGGACAGTGTTACTAGTACAGGTGAATATAGGGGTAGCTTTACATAGGTCATATTCCCAAGGAAGAGGGACACACTCCGCTCAAGCGAAGGGCACATCGTCAATCAGGAAATATTGGCCAATGGGTCACCAACGTTCCATTACGGAAAACAGTATACGGGGTGTTAGGAATATCCCCGGACCCCCGACTAAACCGCGCCTGTTTGAGATCAGGGTAAAGGTATCGTCTGGTAAGTCACCAAGTCATTGAGAACAGTGTAATATTTTAGTACGAATATTTGGTGTCGCGAAATTCAATAACTGTATCACATGCTAGAAATGTATTGTGTCGCCAAGAGAAAACCCTAAGACTTGCAAATACGCAGAACTGTCACATAATTAAGATACAGAAATAATAATGAGATTAAAAAAATGATTTTTACTCTGAGGATAGAAAGGATCTACCAATGGATGTCTCTTGTGCATGTTAGTTATTATAGTACTTATTTCTATCTCTAAGAAAGCCGCTCTTTCAAAAATCTCAACTATTAATTCTGTATCAAAATGTGTGTTGATACGGAATCTTACATACCTGAAAATGTTTACCTAAGGTTTTACAGAAAATATCGCTTCCCATAGATTCAATCAAAATTAAACTATTTGGCTGGCTATATAACAATGTCAGTCATGTACAAGCCTAGATATAGGTTTAGTACTTCATGTATATCTGAAAATATATGTCTAAGAAAGCGAAGACGCAATTTTCATTTTTTACTATTTCTCTTGGATTGTGAAGAAGGGATAGTTAGTTTTATTAGCTGATTCTTTCCCTCTTTTCAATAAGAGTACTTTAAACGTTATTTTTCTTTGTTCAATTATGGTCTTTTTTATTCTTAAAGTCTTTATCCTAATTCTATAATTATGATACCAAAAGAACCAACACATTTTGTAGTAAAAGCATGGGATTGCGGATGTGTGCAAAATTGTTTATATAAAAGAAAGCTATAATGTTATTGTATGTATACCTATGAAAGAAAGCCTATTTAACCGAGATCGTTTGATGTTGGTTTATGAGATATTTCTCACGGAATTCAGCCTCAGGAAAAGCTAGAAACGTTTACACTTCGCTACATCCTCATATAAACACAGCTAAAGCAACACAAACATAAGACCAAAAACTATCACATATATAATCACATCCTCTTATCAGTAGATATGGGCTTTTTAACATCGCTGTCAAATCTGTCGTAATAGATACAACCCGTTCAAGTCTAAATCAGGTGTTAAACTGGAATGGAAAGCAGAATATTTTAAAAGATTTGAATGTCAAACCGTTTTCAGTTGAAACATTAGTTGTATGAGTGCAGGTAGTACTTCGATAAATATAAATTGTTTTGGACCAGAACGGACAACAACAAAATGTATGAGACCAAACGGACATAACATTACAAAATGTTATCACGCCTTGAAACTGTTTTGCGGCGTAGTTTATTTACCATTAAAGGATTAATTATAATATTATTATGAATTGTGTGCAGTTTGTTGTATCGCTATCTATCAAAAGTTAGAGTTATGTCCGTAAAAGACATATTTAAGTGCAAAGTCCAATACGGCTTTCAGTCGTTGTGAACCTCTTACAGGGTTAACGCTGAACCTGTTTCTAAATGTGTAAAATATAGAAGCATTTTATAACTGTAGAGTGAAATGAGATTGTAATTTATTCAAGGGAAGAAGTGAGGAGTCCTAAAAAAGTTACAAAAATCAGGAAATACTCGGAAAATGAATGGAATGGAGAACAAATTATACCTACATATTGAATTAATTTATCTTCCACTAGATTTTTATCTTGCTGGCTAGTTTGTGCATACTGTTACAGATGTAATTTATATTCCTGCTTAAACCTGAAGATATCATCTCGTGAATGTTAATTCTTTTAGATTTGTGATAGCAGTTGGGGTAGGGAAAGTTGGAGGTTTGCCAACACTTGATTTGATTTGTTATTAAAGTTAATTATCATTTGATTTAATCAGATTATTATTACAGAATATAAAAATTATTATGTATTAAATACATGATATATTTGTCACACCATTAGTTGCTGTAATATATGCGTCGCCATGGGCGTATCCAGATAGTCATTAACTGTCAAATATTGGTTCCGGATTAATCTAATAATCACAGAAAAAGAAGCCAGTATACTAGACATTTTAGGTAGAAGCACTCACAAAATCATCTATACAAACATCTTCCTTCACAAGAAGATAATGAAATAGAATTTAACAATCTATTAATCTTAATTATAGAAAGAAAATAAAGTGACTAATTCTTAGTTCTGGGGAAAGGATAATTAAGTTAAATGAATGGTAGTGATAGTTTTACTTCCATGTAACATCCAATGTACTTTTCTTACCATCCTATGGAACATAGAGGTAGAAATCAGGAAAATATACAATCATGTATCCGGATGTAATTATCCAATTACCCCTTCATCTCTGTTTATTGGTCTTCCGTGGTGATTTAGTCACATTGAAATAAAATTGGTAGGCTACAATGACTAACCATAACATTGATTGTATATAGTAAATCACACGTTGGTCACATCCATCTGTAATGCGTTAAGATTAATATAATCTTACATGGGTCTGTAAAGTGGACAGGGATATCTCAACCCGTGTGAAAGATTTTGGCCAGTCAACCCGGGCTTTGCCGAGATTGATGGTCAAAATCTTTCAAGAGGGTTAAAATATCCATGTCCACCTGACTCGCGCATGTAAGATTCTTTTTCTTCCATACCTTAACGAGAAATGGTGAAAATTCTGTTGACATAGGAAACGTCGCTGCACGTAAAGATGGTCGCCACATGTATTGATGACGTCACTGTCTAGCGCATATGAGCTGTCTTTACCCTACCCCGGTTAAAGACAGAGTCATCGTTTCCTTAGCAACCGCGGGATAACCTTGACATGTATGGGAGAAAAAGAACATCACAGCACAGACTTACTGTCGTTACAAACAATATTTCAGAAGAAACAGTTCGATCTAACCGTTATGTTACATTAAGAGCATAGACGTTAATTTTTTACATAAAGTGTGACTCCTTATTCATTAATGTGGACATTGATGAACATATTTGTATGGTGTTGATGAGTAACATCCTTTAACAACTGAACGCCTCTTACACAACGTTTTGGGTGGTTCTAGGTGAACATTGATGAACGTTAGGCTATACACGTAATTTTCTGCAACTGATTACTTTGCAACTCACTATTTATTGGAATATCTTGTCGTGTGTCCTTGGAACATTTCACTGTTCTTTGTGTAAATGATGCATATCGATGTCATATAAACCTCCTAATGGAAAGCCTGGTTGATAACATTACAATCTCTGTCTTTTACAACATAGACCGTCGGTTTGATACGTGTATGGTTACATGGATGTAGGGGATAGAGATAGAGTATAACTGTGTCATACTTTGAAATCTTTCATAATAATCATACACTATGATTTCTAACGTTAATTCATCACAGTATTGGATCTTTTTATTGATTTGTATCTTATATAATATCTATAGCTAGCTACCTTCTACCACTTACCCATTTTTATTCGTTTAACTTACATTTGATTAACGAATGATATACATCTTACATAAACCGATTTCAAATGTAAATTAAACCTTTATATCATTTCAGGTGGCCCGACCCCCGTTCTGGTACTAGAGGTGATGCCCTACCCTGCACGAATCTACCAAAATGCACCCCCAAACACACCGGTACTCACGGTCAAAGGGTATGATAATGGTACCGGCGGTCCCTTAGACGAGTTGGCGCTTACACAGCCCGAGGAATCCTCATACTTTAAGCTCCATCGGTCCACGCCCCTGAGCTGGGTACTGGTCACACGACGATATATAGACCAACCACTCAACCATACATTCCATTTCCGGGTCTACGGGACGGTCGAAGGCGTAATAAGGGACACAGATGTCATCATTGACGTTGTGGAAGAAAACATGTTCGCGCCGACGTTCCAAGAGCCTCAGTATGACTTTCTGGCTTACCGGAAGTCTTTTGAGAAGGGGATAGATATGCTTGGGACAGTGCATGCCGTGGATAATGACACACAGACCTACAATTCTTATTTCCAGTACCGTATCTTGGACAGAGATGTCCGTCCGTACTTTAACATTACTCCAAACACGGGACAGATAATGATAGTTGGACCCTTCCCAAGTAGCATCAGTCAGTACACCTTCACTGTGACGGCTATCGACTCCGGCTCACCACAAAAACAAAGCTCCACCCGGGTCCGTGTCAACATGACCGACGTACCCCGTAAGTATAATTACGTATATAATTACACAATTAGTTTTCAAATAATACATAGTATTTTTTCATTAAGTTACAACTTCTAAGATTTCGAGACCGCAGCTATACTACTTTACTTTAGCTTAGCAAGATGAAATTATATTAATTGTGTGATATTGTTCATTTGTTTCATATGGTCGAAATACCTCTTTTTTGTAATTTCGCAATTACTGCTGTATGTTTATTTCTATCTTCTGTTTTATTTACGAAATTAATTGGGGATATTGATATAATAAAACACAGATGTTTCAAGTAGACAATCTATTTATAGACCTAGATGTTTAAATCTTGTACATTTATCCTTTGGGTCGAAATGATTACCAGTGCCCTAGTTATGCTAGGTTGTATCTTGAAATTCCCATCTTGAGTTAGGCTTGATTCCTAAACATATCCCTCGTATTTAGATGAAGCTAAATGTATTAACAATAAAATTGCCATTAAAAACTTAGAATAAAGATTCACCGACGTTTACTATGTAATGTTTTTATGCGTTTACTACTGTGATCTAATCGAAAGTCGTTATCGCTAAACATCGTAGTATAAAAACATAAAAAGATACATGTAAACTGTACAGCTGTTTGGCATTTAAGGTTTAAGTTAATCCTACACCTTTATCTTCATCATTAATCATGACTTCGTAATTATGAAGTTACCTCCTTTTATCATTTTGATTAACTGCATGTTTATTTAAATGGTTAAATAAATGTAGAGTTTAATTTTCTTAAACACAAAACATCACTGTTAAATTTATAGGATGGTTTTCTTTAAAATAAATAGATAGATTGATCATGACATCATCTACAGCATTGTATACAATAATAGTTAGTTAAATCATGGTCAGTCTAATGTTTAAAGAGAATCGGGGGCGCAAATTGAATTCAAGCGTGTGGAAAAAGTCTTGAGTTGTCTCCCTTAACATGAAATTATCATCTCAAAGTTACATATCAAACGTCGAAAATATGAGTGTTAGAAATACATAAATCATCATACTAAATTTCAAATCATTGATCCAATAGACCCGACATATAATACATATAGTACATACATCCGATTTCTGATACGCTCTACTAGGTGAGTTCCACTTGGAATCCAGTTGGATTTTGACGATTAAGTATTTAAACACAAGATATGAACCGACACATCATCTCATTTCTATATATACATGATACTACCCTAATCGTTCCTTTAACCCGTCTAGGACGACAGAAAATAAAACTATATATCATTTCCTTTCGATAGAAAATATATTTTATACTTGTGAGATACTACCATAAGCTGTAGTTACTCCTCTATGACAGATGTCTACCCCCTATTGTACAGCTGCTATGTCACCGTATCTGGAATGCGTACTCCATTGCACTTAAACTCATGATTCATTTCAATGGTTTGTTGTAACACTTGAAGCTTCGTCGCGACTGGATTGACATTAGTGTCCTAAGCACGTGTTACTATGTTTAACCCGGCGTATTACTTTAAATGCTACTTTAAGTTATAGAATACCTCTCTTGAGGTCAAGGTATGTGGATGAAAAAGCTAAAAAGTTAAAACATATTTAATAAATTTTTAATTGTTTTCACACTAAATCCGACTTTCTGATTGGAAGATTCTTTTTCTTCATATACTATTAAGAAAAAAATCCGAGAATGGCGCGGAAATCTGGCGTTATCATGACGTCACAATAGAGATGTCGACGTTGTGTATTGATTTAGAAAAAATAATCCATTGGAAAATCAATGGAATTGTACGTTTAAACTTATTTTATATTATCAAGTAGTCTGAAAAATTAATTATAAGCATTGATGTAACTATTTATAACTTCATCGGGTCATGAAATAAATTGTATTTGCAATCTTTACTACGCGGATTCACACAGTTTGCAAACAAAATTTCTTACGTACCCCGATGAGGTTAAAAATAGTGACATCAATGCTTATTGACGCTGCAATTGATATTCAAAATCATGATAAAAGATACAGTAAACGAAACAGAAAAATAATTTCTGATATTTAAAGAACCAGCATATCTGTGCTGAATACTGCCGTCCATAACGTGATATTTGAATGAAACCGAAAGTAATCACTATCCCTCCTATTTTGTATTGCACATTCGAACTTTTCGTAGAGCAGTCGCAAGGAACTGATCGTGGGTCGATGATTTAAATCACTGACTGTTGATTAGACTTCAAATAAACTTGAAAACCCTTAAATAAGCCGACATACTAAGGGACAAATCACATCAATGATGCAATATATATCATCTTAAAGCGATACCAATCATTCAAATGCTTTCATCCTTAAAATCCACCGATATACACAAAAAAAAACCAAGAAAAGACTAACGTGGTCTTGTCAAGGAGGCATGTTACAATGTTAATACAATGATGCATGGTATAGCCGGTATGCTTTGTAAAACAGTTACATCGTAGTAGAGTAAACAAAGAGATCAAACACAGGGCAATCTTCTTATACATATTGAGGTTGGTGTACCCTGTCCTATATCAATTTAATAACCACAGACAAAGTATGTTCTGAAAGTATAAAAGTCAATTGAACTAACCACCCCCCTCCTCCAAATACCCCCTACATCAGTCACCTATTTCATTAGTCTGACTTGCTTCCCCGATACGATGAATTTGCGGTGTATTTGTTATAAAAATATATTTCGTTTACTTTTGAATGTAAGAACGTATTTTATTGTATTTGGTATTGGAAACAGACGTAATAAGGTATGTATGCATTATTACCTCAGTAAGAAGGGTCTTTCACACTCCTAGTCCATAAACATAATCTATGGTCATACGGTTTCAATTGATCGGCAATATATTGTCCATCAATGGTTCTTTAAGGCCATATAGGAGCAAAACATGGGCCGCCAAGGTAGGTTATACCGCTCGTGAATGTTACCTATACCGATACGTGTGCCAATAAAAAGATAATCGTATTGTCGAAAACGATCTGATTTGATGTCTTCCATCTGTCGCCTTTGTCACACTTACACAGACCATACGCATATACACAGTTCGACTATATAGATATTCTAATGCCGATGATATTCATAATAGTCAATAGAGGTGCGAAACACAACACCTAATGAGAACAGGAATCCAGTCAAAATATGTTTGTATGCATGACACCAGCCTTGCTGATGAATCGACGCGCGATGCGCTCATCATAATTGTTTACTGCATGTGCCAGCCTGAGTCTCCACACTCGAATGTAAAGGCGACACAAATTGTTAAGATTGACATACAAGTGTTCGGACAATGGCCGCTGGGCTTGTTCAGACTTCTGTTTGGCTAGGACAGGCCAATTTGTCAGCCGACAGGTCCAGCTTCACTTTCTGTGTGACTAAGCCTCCCATGATACTCTGACGAGCACGTCACTTTTATGTGCAGTGCTTTCTTTACTGGATACAAAAACTCTGTTTTGTATTTTTGACAGACCTGTTAAAGTAATTTTCGACAAAACCGACGCTAAAGTGTTATTACATAAAAGATTTATGCAGTTTCTCTCATCTGCAGGAATATACAAAATGGTCGGTAGTTGGGAACTTTTTCCTCTGATGAGGAGGGGTGATGTCATTTACAGAAAATCGCAGTGTTGGTACTTTTAGGCTTAAAACATACGCACCGCACGTTTGTCATTTCACAGTGTACCGCTGATGGATAACTAGTAATGCAGTATCATGGCGTTTTGGGAGATATAGAATTACCACAAACACCCCGACGAATCATACGATGGACATTCTCAGTGTGTAATAATTATAACAAATGTTTATAAACGAGTTTTCGAAAGCCTAGAAGAGGTCCGGTCAGTGAATGACCATACAAGTAATTATTTTAGATGATAGCGTAGCCGAAGGCAGTGTTGAATGATATGAACCGTTCGTAATATCATCGACTGAAACAAAATGGAAGTAGTATCTATCACTTTAACCTTTTACTTCACTATAGCACCAGAGCTGTTCTGTGTTTCTGTGGAAGGTCTCCAAGCCAGAATTTGCTGGAAGGACCCGACAAATGGTGCCTATGTGGAGCGCTATCAGCTACAGATCGCCATGAATGATAAAAACGTGACAAGTCACCCGGTGGTGATCCGGGGGAAGAAGAATGAGGTGTGTACCCAGGTAAGGGCCACCCGTCCTGACCGCTCGTACAGGTTCACAGTCAAGGTATTCAATAACACTCACTGGAGTCCTGATAGTGTACAAAGGCTGGTCAACATCACACGCAACGGTAAGTCATGTTCTTATCAAAGTATTACTCCTTAATCCCTAGAAACTAGTTTTTCTTGTGTACAACTCTGTAAAAGTAATTGTTGATAAAACACTTTTGGGCTTATTTTTTATTTACTTTTTCTAAATCGATTTTTACGGTCATAGGTTTTATATAATCGTGCATGTGATATTTAGATATAAAGGAATTTACATCTTAAGCAATACAAAGAACTGATATTACGTCTTCAACATTGAAATGCTCAGTTTTCACTGACGACCAAAATTCGACATTTGAGTTACTTGTTCATAGTTTTCAACTAAAACTATTCAAGTTAATTTTAAACTTGAAAGCATGGTATTTACACTGTACTGAATGCAATTATTTCTGATTTTATTTATAATATGTAACTTCTTTTAAACACGTTTTGTAATCTAGAACTTGAAATATAGACAGATACATCTAATAAATTACTGTTATATATCACCGTCATTTAATTCAGGATTTATACTATAGTAACAGTTGTTGAGAGTGTTTGGATATGAAACCTTTGGTCCAATTATTTCATAAATTAACACATCAGTCTCGCCCACAGATAATATAAAGATAACATATAATTTCAGTATCTTTTCTTTGTCATATGTTCCGATGTTTCTGAGCCTCACACACTTGTATATCAGCATTCCATTGAAATTCTTTTCTCATCATTACTAGTCATTATTATTTCGTATCTTGTAAAAATCATCATGTGACATCTTTCGATTTCTCCTACATTGTTAAGAAGGGTGGAGTCGTGGTCATGGCGTCATCTGATATTTCTACCGCATTGTCTCATTGTCATTGTCTTGAATTGACGGAAGGTCGGCGGATTTCTCCCAGAATTCTTACTTTTCGCCATTGCTTAAATATGACCCGTCCTTATTTGACCATAGCTGTAAATTTAATGCAAACTGTACGCACGCTCAATTTTAACATGGCTCGTATATATTGAAAAGAGTCCATAGGTACTCATGCACACATGTAGATCAGAATTTGACGTGACATTTAGTCCGTGTGGCCCTGTCTAGTACTACCACCCGGGTTAATCATTTATCATATTAACAGGTCACGGTGTGCATAGTTGATTAATGTGTGTAGTAATTGCAGTCCTGGTGAATCTCTTGTGCAACCATGTATGTTAAGACTTTTTGCATACCTACCCACATCTTACGGACACAGCTTACACTTAACGCTGTAATTAATGAATTTCTAAATATTAATCTATATTACTAGATCATATTTATCTCAGTATTGTCTAGTTGTATTTTAGTAGTTTCGATGCAAGCAATTTTGTTTTTATTACAATTATTGTTGTCAAAAGTCAACAGAGAAAACAATGATGAGGATGAGAAATGCGGGTTATTAATATTTGTTTTTTCAACGTTTTGTGATTACGTTGTCACACATTACTTGACATATTGACCCTGAAGCATATGATGGGGAGTCATGGAACTATTACTGTTCTGAAACACTGGCTTGTTCTATTATAAACAAAATATTTCCCCTAAAACCGCATTTGTCGTCGCTTAGTCTTAGTGGAAATTATTTCATCAATATTGTGGTATTACGTTATGAGTTCGAAGTTGAAGGGACAATTCAGTGAGGCTAATTCTGTTACATAACCATGAGGCAAAATATGACACAAATGTATTGTTCTACATTCCTTATGAAACATATAACAAGAAATGTTGACAAATTTCACGATGTTTTCAAGAATTTTGTTTGACACCGTTGAAATTCCAAATCGTTGATTAATACGTACAGTATACGAATTAACAGGTACAGCATGTTTTCTCGCAACTGTACTGCATCTATACCCGACCCGCCACTATTTGTAATGGCGGACAGTAAGCGAGTTTGAACATTTCATCTATATTTCACTACAGTGGGCTTTTCTGGCATATTACTGTAAAACAAACTAATCTAATTTTTATTAGAATTGCATTGTTTCCAAAATATGTGAAATTTTAATGTACTCTTCAACTGAATTATCCCTTTAAGTGGCGTTTGAAATCTTTGGTTCTCGCTGTACATCCATAATTGTTGCGTGCTTTATTTCTTATGCCCTTTCATTTCAACTTAACATCCCTTTCTGTGCCTGTTTGGTTCCATTTCAAATTTCATTGTTGTTTTCATATTAAGTTTATCACTTATTTCGAATGAGCCTCATATATTGAAAAACAAATATCGAGTGAGATCAATCAGTTATTACATCTTTTTAATAATGCACATATTTGCATATACTTTAATATCAATTGATCGCTTGAAACTTCTCTATGTCCTTTATTACCCATAAATATCTAGCAAACAAACATCGAACTTTTATTGAGATTAAAAATTTCCAGTCAGCTTCACTTTGTATATTTTTAAATGAGACTGAATGTCTACGTAAATAACACGTTTTCTCATTAATTTGTATAAATTTATTCCGTCTTTCTTTGCTATCATACTAAATCTGACTTCCTTATTGACTGATTCAAAAACCGTGATCGTGACGTCAAAATAGAGGCATTCACGTTGCGTAATTTGGAAAAAGAATTCCTTTAAAAGTCCATAGAATCGTACATTGAAACGATGAATAGTATTTGAGGATTTGGATATATATATTCAACTATTTTGTCTGCAGGTACGCATTGGTTACTATATTCTCAAATATATCCATACCATAAATCAACCATTTGATTCTCAAATTTGTATTAAACTATTGATATTACATTTTACTATAATGAATTAACTAGATATAATATTACAAGTTTTATCCTTTGTCTGTACCAAGTTCTTTGACAGGAGTAGATTATAGGTAAACTCTTACATATGTATAACACTCATATTTTTATATCACATTATGTATAAACCCATTTTCTCCAATTTTATAATTAATTTATGTGCATATGTTTTAATATACACCCACAGTATGGCTCTTTCTCTGGACATTCCTGACTAGGATCAGTACTCAGTGGTAACACTATGGACTGTATAGTACTGCCCGGTCACTAGGAATGGCTTGTGTGGGAGTGATATTGAGGGATCCAAATTCAAATTAAATTCAAATTAATATCAACTGATTTAAATCAAGGAACTGTATATATTGAACTGATATGAATCCATTATAAGTTTCAAATTATCATTATCTGGCTATACAGTATCCAAATTTTAACTATAAACAAAAACATAGGTATGCATATATACATGTATATACATAAAAAAGAAAACACAACTATAAAACCGTTTTTATCCATATACATAAAAAGAAAACAACTATATAACAGTTTATATCCATAAACATAAAAACTTATATATACTTAACATTCTTTTTATTCCTGCTCATTATTGGAGTGTTATCATAGTATCAAGTGTATCATAAATATATATTTAATCTCAATATTGTCTGTAAAATTACATATATATATGATTTTGAGATGAACATGTATGTATCCACAGGGAGGGGGCTTATATAGGCATAGCCTGCTGCCCAAGCCCTATTAGATCTAACGATTTGATAAAAATATTTTGAAATGAAAGTACATTGAAACGTATTTTTATTTCAATTCATTTCTATATGAAAGTTTCATATCTCTTAAATAGAAAACCAAATACCGGTAAAGCTGCAAAACTGCTATAATTAAGTTGTAATTCATGGAAGTAATTCTTGTAGCAAGTTTGGTACAGGTCGTGGTTAAGCCGTTTTTTCGATAATTAAGATATCTTAGGAAAATATTTTAGTGTAATATTTAATGTAATTCAAACATGTTGCAGGCCTGTACGGGGATTGTCACCGATTCAGTGACTGTAGCGTCCTACAGCCCTGTGAGAATGGGGGCACTTGCCGGACACTGTCGGACATGACGTACCAATGTGACTGTAGGGACGGTTACAACGGCCGCAATTGTACCGAGACGGACATGTGTGCCCAGGCACCCTGTCAGAACAATGGCTCCTGTACATTTACTGGAAATGAAAAGTTTAATTGTACGTGCCCGGAACACTTTTACGGGGATACATGTCAATACGTCGATAAATGTGTTATCAATCCGTGCCTAAATAATGGAACATGTTACTCCTATTCCAATGGAACATCGGAATGCACATGTCAAAAAGGTTTCATTGGAACAAGCTGTGAAATTCCAAATTCTTGTCATTCATCTCCATGTCAAAATGGAGGAAGCTGTTCAAATTTTATCAACGGTACTCACGTTTGTTCTTGCTCGTACGGTTACTATGGTTCTTCATGCGAGAAAACAGATATCTGTAAATTAGTGAATCCTTGTCTTCACGGGGGAAAATGTAACCATTTCGAGGATCAACACTTTACCTGCACGTGCGCTGATGGTTTTATTGGTGATACATGTGAAACCATCAACATGTGTCATTATATGCAATGTAAAAATAATGCTACCTGTCAATCTATAAATGGGTCGGAGGCCCGCTGTATATGTGGTGGAGGTTACTGGGGAAAGGAATGTCAAATGAAAAATCCTTGTTTTGAAGATCCATGTCTCCATAATGGAGGATGCCATAACAACACGGATGGCACGTTCGAATGCAGGTGCGTCGGTGGTCATTATGGCGACCTATGTGAACATTCCAATCCGTGCTTTTCCAATCCTTGTAGTGTTGGTGGCACGTGCATGAACACATCGGAAACAGAATTTGTATGTGCATGCACGCCCGAAAGGTATGGGAAAACGTGTGAAAAAATTGATGGATGTAAAGCCAAATTATGTGAACGAGGCTCAAGATGCATTAATAAAAGTAGTGATGGAGAAGTGGAATGTGAATGCAATGCAGGAACGTATGGACAATACTGTGAGGAGGTCGACCCTTGTAAAAGTTCCCCGTGTCAACATGGCGGAGGGTGCATCAACAGCACGTTAGGGGAGTACCGATGCGTGTGTCCGCCAGGTTGGGTGGGCAACAGGTGTGACGTGGCTGACCAATGTCCAATGATTCAATGTCAGAATAAGGGTGTATGTCGGTATAATGAAGATGACGGGGCATTCTTCTGCGACTGTGCTGAACACTTTTCAGGCTATCTCTGTCAAAAGTTTAATTTCTGTAATCCCACTAGCAATATGTGCCTAAACAACGCTTCCTGTCAAAATGTGGACCAACCATTACATCAAATCGTCATCAACCGGACAGTCGCTAACGTCACCAACTGGTATACGTGTGACTGTTCAAATGGATACACAGGTAAGTCGAAACATATACAGCCAAACTTCAATAACTCGACATCAACTGGACCATGTTATCCGGGTATTTCAATTAATTATTTGTAATCCCCAATACGACACTGTGGCAAACCCAATGTCTTGAATTTAATTTGGGGAGTGAATCACAAGAGGAACATCAGAAGTGTCTCGTGTCTTAGGTAGGATGTTTCAGTGAGATCGCACTGTAGAATGGACAAGACCACTATTAGACATGGATATCTTAAACAAACACACACACATAACATATAGGAGAGTCCATCCTTAAAGTTACATTTTGGATTCACCTGTAGGGTAGTTTGTTGTGACAGTGGTTATAGTCTTTTTCCTAAAAGCAGACCCATTGCCAACAGGTAAATTTTACCTGTGTTGATACTTATCTAAATGTATATTGATTAATTTCTAGAACTAAAAGACCTACAACATATGGACTTGAAATAATTTTGTCAGTATTGCAACATTAACATCTATGATGTGTATTAAAATGAATATGGTTAAGACCCTAAGTAACAGTCTTCAATCTCATTTCATTTAGTATTATTTACATTAATAAGTGACTTCTAAAAATATTTTGTATTTAAAATATTATATAGAGCATTAAAAGCCAATGATATATTATTACCAATGTTTATAAAACATATGTGTGTTTGTGATGGCTTCAATAGATTACCAACTTAAACTATAATCAACAGGTCAAAATGTCCGACAATGTTAATTTAAACTTTTATGATATTGTTTTTCTCCACTCATTTTCTAGCCAAATACTTGAAGGTGTACGTCTATACGATAAAAGAAATAATGCGAAACTATGCACGGTCACAAAAAATGAAAGTTGGCTAAGAATGTAGCCCTGGAGAACTCCTATGTCAATACAGAAATACTGTTACATTAGAATATACACTGATCAAGAAACCTATTTTTCTGATAAAATTGAGATATGATATGTAAAAATATATTTCACCTGGAACTCAAAATGCATTGTTCTTAATAATCCACACGTAGTTCCATACTAATTCTTAGCATTTGCAATATTTATGATTTTATGTATATTAAAGCACTGGTTATCTTTAATTAATAATTTACATTGTATATCATACGGAATATATTGAAGGAATTATTTTCCAAAACCCACCTATGATACTGATTGAAATACAGGTAAATCTCAGGTGACTTTACAGGTGAAAATAAAGACAGCTTATATGAAACAGTATATAATTGCCTTCCTATTGTTTCCTAAAACAACACCTACTATTGTTGATAAATATGTTGGCGTTCAGAGAACACCCCGGAGAGTCCATCCTTAAAGTTATATTAGCTGTTAATAGGACGATGAACTTCACCACAACAACCAACTAGTCGAAAATATTTATGGATATATATCCACATTTTCCAGTATTCTTAATGAATGGGAAACCATTCCTAACTTTAACCTATGGGAAGAAAATCAAAATGGCACAAGACAAGCTGAAAACATTTTTTAGATATGTAAAAACAAGCAGCAATGTAAAACGTATGTTTGGCAAAATGACATCTGCATAGCTAGCATATCAATGGACAGAGTAGAAAAGGCAGGCAATTAATTACAAGTAACCAAATAAACAGAACAAGTTTACAAACGACCGCCTGTTTTATAAACATACATTAACTAGCATAGCGCCCTGTAATTATTCATAATTACAACTAAGAAAGCCTCTAATCCATTCCAATAATAAAGTGATATATTGAACTAAATTTACTGTGGGGTAATGACACGGAAATTAGATCTACGTTAATTTTCTAACACGATAGCCAAATTAGTACCGTAAATAAAGCCGCACGCGCCATTGATATACCGTATATGTTCACCAAAGAATTCATATCATAAGATTATCGAAAACACTTTCAAAACTCCTTTAACTCCTTTGTAACTAGACAATCATTCTTTCCTGATATATCTATATAAAAATGTGTATATATTTGTATTATACACAATTTTAACGACGATGTTTTAATTTCTATACTTAACAATATTAGTTGAGAAAGAACCGGATATCCGGAAATGGACAATCGATTTACAGTTAACCTTGTTTACGACACACCTGCTTACACAATGATGACGTCAAGTCTGAAAAAATGCAAAATTGTGAACCACAACTTACTCATTTTCTCTGAAACTACCAAATTGTTCTTGCCTATTCAAAACAATTCAATACAAATAACTTTAATGAATAACCAAAATTGATGTTGTTGTCATTAACGTCAGTGTATGACGTCACCTACTTGTTTTGGGTATAAGACAAGCATTTTTCTTTCGATTAGGGGGAAAACGATTACTATAGTTACAATGTAAGAGTGGTCACACTTTCGACTTTTTACTCTTGACATATCTAATCATTATTTTTCTTTTAGACTCAATAGCTCAATAATAACTCCATCAAAGTTTATCGAGACCCTGATATGGTATTCCAGGAATGTTGTTATTAACCTTTCCTATACGGCATTATTTATGTCTTATGTATATACATATATGTATAGTATACACCTGTCCTCAGACAACTGCTGAAATTAATTACAATAGCAAATGGCCTACTTGCCATTTATATTTGTATTTCTTTCGCTTTTTCCTGTGTTGAACATCAAGTTGAAGGATGAACATGGCATCGGTACATGAAAAATTTGATAGAACATGCCCCTAGAATAGCATGTTTGTCTGTGTATTCGCAAAATTACACTGAGCTGTCACAGGACGCCTGACAGGTAGACGAGCAAATCGCGGAGTAATACACTTATCACTGACCTTACCGGAAGATCTTCCGTCACGAAAAACAGCTCTCCATAGGTCAGAGATTGGCCAAACTCCTGCTTAGCTTACTAAACATACGATTGGAGCGAATGAAGATAGTTCTTGTTTATATTACCACAGTTGTTAAAATGTTTAGGTTACTTTTTTTACGTTGGAAATAGTAATAATACCCGAACAGGACAAATACGTCAAGCATTAGCCATTGCAAACCAGCTGTGATGTGTATTCTATCGATGGGCAAAAGTTCAATTCATCAATTAAAATATTTTCCTTTCGACCATAAGTCACCTACTTCAATGTATGGCTAGGCTAACATACTCATCATCCGCTAAACAAATAGTGTCTGTTTTAATGAGATCGGCGGGAAGATAAACCCGTCACTTAAGAAACGGATTTCAAACAGACCTGACAATACATCTAGAGTAGGAAGGTGAGTGATGTTAAAATGTATATACCCATTGTAGGAGGAAAAGTCAAAGATGATAAGATTGATGATGATAATGGAAACCCCACGTTGTGTTAATCAGAAAAATACAAATAACATCAGCCACAACTTATTGGTTATCTGACTGGAATTGGACGTTGGGAAATTCCGAGGAAAGAATAATATTTTTTCGTGTAAAATAAAATTATACATTCTTTTGAAATTCCCACTAAAATCATTTTTATCATTATTGTTCTCGTTGGTCACTTATTCAGTAGGAATCTCATTGAAAGTTAACGGTATGAAAGGCAAAATATTAGTTATGTGTCAAGAAACTAAGTCATCTCAAGACATTTCTGCACCTATTAAAACATCCTGCACCAGCTCGCTCTCTGTTTAAGTCATTTGAGTTATAAAATATTTTAAAACTTAAACGGTGCTTCAATAGATTATGATTGAATAAGTCGAGTCTTAAATGATAATAACATAATCCTACGAATCGCAAACAGAATTGACAGTTAACGGTATGAAAGGCAAAATATCAATAAATGGTTTTTCTCCGGGCACTCCGGCTTTCCTCCACCAACAAACCTGGCACGCCCTTACATGACCCTGGCTGTTTATAGGACGTTAAACTTATACAAAAAAAGTTGTCAAGTTGTTTCCGGATTCATGTCATAAAATATTAGCCTTTTTCAAAAGACGTCGAGATTCCCACAATATGTTTTCACATATGTACATAAATCATGACGCCACGTTAGCACCGGAAACACTTATTCTTCTTACAGATGAGTTAGATGCTGATCTCCGTAAACAATGCTAGTCATATTCCATTATAACACAAGTGATTATACTTGACGGGTGAACACCCCTTATCATGTGTAATAGCTACGCCCCATGGTATTTCCGAGTCTAACATGTTCCCGAAAAGTACAATGTAAGTATATTGCAATAATGAATAAATAGCCGATTACGGCAGCGTAAATATAGCAAAACTTGCAATATGGTCAAATGAAAATACTCCAAATATCAATATTGATATTTTTTAAGAAATAATCGGTCATTTGAATAAGAACCCGATGCAATAGTCAAGAAAAATCTCTCATAGACCATACTAAAGAAAAAAAACAGTTATTAGATTTAGTATCTAATCATCATCTTGTTTTTTACAGTTGATGGATGAATGTTGGAAGAATATAAAAAATATGTTATTCAATAAATTATAGCCTGGCATCCTACAACTATTCCTAGGAATATTTGCGTAATCCCTGAGTTGATATTTTGCCAAAAGTATTTAGCAGAAACTTATCAGACTTTAAAATGAAAATCATATTAGCAGAAACTTATCAGACTTTAAAATGAAAATCATATTAAGCCCATCTATTTTTTCTTAATTTCTGTATATTCATTACTTTCTGGTAAACGTGTTATTAAGACATTAGAGAAACAAATTAACATTTGGGTTACAATAACAACATTAATCCGTTCCAGTAATGACTTCCTATAGGATAGACTCCATCACGGATAATTGACAGGGCAATACCAGGCGATGATGGATATTACCAATAAATAAATTCTCAATAAGTAGACTCACAGCTACCGGGACATTCATGGCCAAATTATTGGCTGGGCCACGTTGTTACTCGCGTCAATGAGATTTGACCGGGAATAACCCCTTTTGAGATACCCTACGGCTCCCAAGAGGACGATTCCATGACATGGTATTTTCATTAGATCAAGAATTATCTCTTTTTATACGGTGCTAGAATCAACAAAAAATAATCCCTTTTATAACGTAATTCAATCAGGCGGTCTGAACAATATTTTATTATTGAGAATGCATATATGCAGTTCCCATATTTATTACACCAACTATTCACTTCCGCACAGGGAGCACTCTTTAATCAAACTGCACGTACAAGTCTGTATAGCGCTAAATTAATTACACACCGAATAACTGTTGTCACACGGGGACACTAGACCCGGCACGACACTGATGTGACAGTAAATGTTCTGTCCGCTTCTGCGTCTTTACTTTCCATGCGATAGGTACACCTGATGAGCAACACTCAGTTATTTCTGTGACGTATTTGTCATTGAATGCAATATTGTGATAATATTTACATGCGGAACGTTAAGTGTATATCATATTTAAGGAGTACTGTATTTCTAACTGTGACTACTGTAAAATATGAAACAGTCAAATTAGAGAAAATATGAAATATATAAATAGATTAATGTAACACTATTTTGATTAATTGTACACTTCTCTTAAAACTGATACTTACAATCTAAACATACGAGACACGGTTTTATAAATTATTATATAAAATAAAAATGTGTACATGTAATACTACATTAAACTATTTACAGTTGTTTCAATCTTATTCTAAGTTGTTTTATATAAGAATCGTTGGCTTTCTGAATTTCATAAAGAACATTAAAATACAGTTATAAAAGTACAGTACAAGGGATCATTTTAACTTAGTGACATATTCAGTAAAATTCAACAGTTGTATGGGACATTTTCACATTAGTTCACTTTGTTATAAGATTATAGTATAAAAATAATGTCACTAAACAAATAGTTCCTCTAAAATGTCAGCCTTAAATCTTATTTGTTTATAAAAGTGTAAACATATAATTATGGTAGAGTGTTCTGGAGACCTACCCTCCAGTTTTATTCTAGACAAAAAAGTAATGGGTTCGTTGGAGGTTACCCATTACACATACTTGACCTGACTGGGCCTACTCCATCAGAAGATACAGCCTGTCAGATACTTAGCCCCAAGACCATTCGACGGCTATTTCATAGACACTTTTCGTCACATACAATATCTTAATATCTCCATTTATCTAACTGCACTGACCTTTAGTTAACTAGACTATATACAATGATATTTCCTTCGTTTTAACCTGGAATGTTGAACTAAGGACAAACATTACGTTTTTCCGTATGTTTTCTGGCCACTGTAAATACTTAATTAGTAATTTTACAAGACTAATAAATATCGCTACGGATCATGTGGAGTGACTTGTGATTATCCTGTGAACATCATGCTGTTAATAATTCTAGATGATAATTGATAAAAAACTAGAAAAAAAACTAGAACTAAAGAAGGATAAGGGTGAGCGTTCTTGACGTCATCAACAACCTTCACAGATATATTTATATCGAAAGTGGGCCTATTCTCCGTTGATAAATGAGGAAATGCCCTTAAGAAACATAGCTATAGAACCTTAGTTTTAAGCTTTAAAACAAGTTAATCAGTCTAACGATCCGTTATCAATGAAGAATTCACCTACTTCGATTTCGATTATACTAATAATATAAGATAACTTTTCCAAAGCGGACAACAACACGAAATACCGCAACAATGGCAACAACGATTGTTACAATAAGCATAAAGACCAAACAAAAGCTATTAATAGTCCCTTGTTCTATATTTACCGAGAGTAATGGTTTACCTAGTGAATACCAGTGATTACCCGGGCAATGTCTCATAAAAATAGCCATACCTGATAGATAGCTTACCAGGTATAATGACACATAGATAGCACAATGTCATCTGAAAAAGGTATTTTCTCACGAATATGGACTTTTTTTGGTATTGATCTGTATATTTCTTTTGTTCCAGGCCAGAAGTGCAATGTGGCAATTGATCCATGCAGCTTCTCCAGGTGTGGTAAGTACATATCAAAGTTATAAACACATGATTTAGGTAGAAGTAACTTCAAAATGCTATATGTAAATATTGATCTCCATATAATAAGTTGAATAGGCTTCTAACTGTGAAGATATGTGATATGGAATTTCACGTTCATAACGGAATGCGTTCAACAATACCAAATCATTACATCTAATTCCATTTTGCATAATCAAATTGTTCGCTTCACTTGATTTATTTCTGGTTTTTGAGCTCCTGTTAACGACTTTAATAAGTATATGTAACAAGTAATGTAACAATCCTTAGGCGCTTACGGTAAACTCAATTCTGAATTGATCATTAAAACATTGTTTTCAAGCCACATGGCTCTGACATTGAATGTGTAGTTATACCTTTATTGGACCTTTGAGTCCATACCTTTACCCTAGTCTTACACTTAGTCTATATTACTGCTAATAGTTATAATCACTGTTTAAAGTATGTCCGTATAATTACAGACAAAGTATGTGAGGGTAACACATTGTACAGAGACAAGACTGGGATGTACATTTGGCCAGAGACAGAACGAGGACGTAACGTAACTCTCGCGTGCCCATACGGAGCTCACCCCCACCGCATGCTCCCGTTCGCTGTCAGGCCTTGTCATAGAAGTTTGTCTGGACATGCGTACTGGGGGCGTCCTGACACGACAGCTTGTAGAGAGGTAACACAAACACATAGACAGCACAATAAAGAGATGTGTATTGTTCTCAAATCTAAAATATGTTTAAATATCACTTTAAACACTATTCTTAAGATCAGCGATCCTTGATTCAATGATTTAATTCATTTTACAAAATAATAAAAACAAAATTGATAGACTCGACGATTATAAGCTATAACCTCACATCAATAACCAATATTCATTGTTAGATTGTCCCCAGTATAAGTTCAATATACATGTACTATAATAACATAATAGATATTATATATTATCATTAATTAAGCGTTATATTTTCAATAACAGATATTTCAATCATCGTATTGTTTGATTAATACAATTCCTGTATACACGTGTTCTAGCTTACTTTGCCAAAACAACACAGACAATGTTGATTTTAAATTAACCAATAATCGAAGAAGAGGACGAAAAACCTTTCCATGTAGTATTTTCTAAAATGATTTTTACATCTCTGACAGTTGACTGCTGCCGAGGCGGAAAAGCGCTTGCTCGATTTGATGGCATTTACTCACGACCCGAGTCACCTTACACCAGAAGTCGTTATCAACGCAACAGACATACTGGAGAATCTACTGGTCTTCGCCTTTGATGATGATGGGGTAAATTATCTCGTACCTATGAATCATTAAAGTATAATACAACAAAAATTATCATTGTTAATGAGACGAGACTAGCGCTTAAATGTTTTAGATAAACTCATTATTGTATGTGAAATATTAATTATACAAAAATTTGTTAATTATATATCTGTATAATTAATGTCATATCGGATAGTATTGATATCGGTATATTGTATTAAAACAAGTTCCATAATGAATGTTAATTCCAAATTGACGTAAAATGCAATTCCATTAAAGTTTATTGTTGTAAACAAACATAATATAACAAAATATACCAGACCAATACTCAAAGTCGATTTAAAGAGCAAATACAAAATGAATCTGTTTTTTCATTCATTACATTGCTGCCCCATACAAAATTAACTATTTGTTCATGCGTTACTGACCCCATCTCCTTTCAGATAGCAGAAGAGGTGACGAGAGTAGTCAGTAACCTTCTGACGGCCACAGAATCTGTTCTTATCGAGAGTAACCACAGAAACCACTCCAGTGAAAGGTAACTTAGCAACACAGATACTCAAAATTGGAATGTAATCATCGGCTGTAAAAGTCTAATTTAAATACAATGTATAATAAAACACAACCCCATTCAAATACATATTATTTTCAACACCCCCCCCCCCCCGTTCGTCGCTATTCTAATTGTCAATTTGACGTCATACTTCATACGATATCATGACGTAAGGTATTGAGGAATGCGGGACAAAATGTCTATATGTTTTAACTATCAATACATTAAAGTGTTTCTGTTCAAAATTAAAATACTAATGCCATTCGTAGTTTTCATTTATGTTTTGATCTCCATTCCAAGTCGCAAATGAACTTCTTGAATTATTTTTTTATATAAAATAAAAACAACGTTCCTTTTCTAGTATAATACATACTTCTGCTGTTCATATAACAATAATTTGGGGCCGCGGTGGCCGAGTGGTTAAGATGTCCCGACATATTACCACAAGCCCTCCACCTCTGGGATGCGGGTTCGAATCCCATGTCGGGCAGTTGCCAGGTACTGACCGCTGACCGGTGGTTTTTCTCCGGGTACTCCGGCTTTCCTCCACCAACAAACCTGGCACGTCCTTACATGACCCTGGCTGTTAATAGGACGTAAAACTAAACAAACAAACAAACAAATCATATAACAATGATTATGCAAGTAGGAAACGATTGATGTGTACCAACGTTGAATACGAAACTTTTTTCATCATATGATTCATTATTCTGTTAAGAACGTTGATAAGCCTTCCTTTAAGCACTCAATTATCTTACGATATATATTTCTAATATTCTGAGACAGTCCACAAAGGTATTTTGAACGGTACAGCTCTTCATCACAGCTGAGGAATTCCGTATAAAGGCAGGGTGTTTTTAAGTGCGGGTCAGTGTTGTGATGTAATGATACACAACGCGCGTAATGGTACAAAGTGTTGGTCATATTTACTTTGTTTATCAGTGTTACGTTCTTTTGCAACGCACACATTTCTTAAATACATTCATATCACTTAGTATGTTCACATACCAGTAGTTGTTAACACTAGTAACTACGACAGAGCATTTAGTTAGTGATTTGAACATCTTAACTATTTTAGGTATATTTCTGTAGTTTTCACAGGAACATACTACTGCAATAAGAAACAATACCCTGACATTTGAAAAAATCATTTTAGTATCATGGTGAGGCAGATGGTTAAGTGTGATCATCTAAACGCTTGAACTATCATTTAGATTTGCATACAACATTTATATGGCGGTGATGGGATTTTCTTCTAACAAAAAAGTTATCAGAAACCTTAATTGATAGATTTAGGTATAGGTAAATTGTCGGATAACTGTTTCATTTTGAAAACTGAAATAATGATATCCATATGTAATATAATAGGATTGTTTTATTTAAGTTCGATCAAAGTATTTTTTGCGTACATTACCATGCTATTCAATTTGCTTTGTACCATTCTGACATACATATTTGCTTTACGTTAGCTGAGCAATTGACGGAAATATAGTCCAATGGTTATTTAGGCACAAACTTTATATGAATTAATATGTAGCTATCGTTTGTTAATCATACTTTTGTTGCTATTTACTTTAAGATTAATCCGGCTTTTAGAAGACTTCACTAAAGAAGTGAAGACGGAAACTAATGTTTCCATAACAACTGACAATATTAACGTCATGGTGGTGAATTTCTCCCTCCCTAAAACTGCCGACAACAATACAGCGGCTTTCCAGTACCAGCCCATCGTGGAGAAAACCCAAAACCTGACTGGACTGGTAAGTAACAGTCTATAAATCACTGTTTGTGTTTTCTATTTATTACAAACTTAGTCTTTTTGTTTTAAATATATTTTAGGGTTATAGGACATTTCCTTTAATCTTGGCATGTGTAATAGCTTTTCATATGTAAGAATGTGTATTAAGATTTTTTTCAAAATTAGCAACTTTTAGCATAACCGATTTGTACGTATTCCATGTCCTAAAGTATTCTGGCTGAATCCAAAGCAACTTTTAATAAAATTGAACTTCATATCACCAACTATATTTTCACACAAATACTTGTGGGGCGAGTGACCCTTACTCTGTGACCAAATGATTTGTTATCAGAATGCCAATTTCCCATTTGTTTAGTACAGAAATCAGTTCTAACCATCGTTGGGAAATGTATTGTTTCTTTTTTTATATATAAAATGGAAAAGGCGAAAGAATACTTTGTAATCACAGATGAAAACTCTCTTTCAGAATGGCGTCAAAATGACTCTGCCTAAAGAAGTCTTCGATGTGGCTGGGGACAAAAATGTGAGGCTGGAATTTGTATCCTACCGCACATCGGCTTTCTTCATTCCTGAAAACTCTCCGCCAGAACATATAGTTCTCAAACAGAGAGTTATATCCGCTACCGTCCATAACACTGACATCCAAGACCTCACCTTCCCCATCGAATATTCTGTACCGAATATAGAAGTAAGTCTAATATTTTAGTAACGTCTTTCATGTTATTTAGTATATTCTTTTCATATAAATTCATTATATATTATTTTAATCAGAATAAAAGTGCAAAAAGCAGCACCATATTCCTTCTCTATTCGCCTCCTCTACCGATTTTAATGCCTGTGAATCGTTGAATAATACAATAAAACACAACCAGACTTATCATTTATAAAACTCCGCCAATCCTTCATTATGATGTCATTCAAATATTTGAATTATCACAATTAATGTTATACATACTTCCTTTTCAGATCGGCAGCAACCACACATGCGTATATTGGAACACGGAAAGTAAGTTAACAACTGGAGATTAGTGTTAATCGTTCATGCTAACGGTTCGTTAACGTTCCAATAAGAAAAGCTAAATAATGTTTACTCTTTTGCCTTGGATAAACGCATTTTGTGCGCATACTGTAAATTTCTTATTTTTTCGTCATCAAATTTTCGCTCACGCAAAGGCGACGCTGAACAGGTTAGCAAAGGAAGAATTAGCGCAATACCCATAATAACTGTACGTAACGATATACAGATTATAAATTAGCCTAAAACGAAATGCTATGAAAAGCGTTAAAATAATACCACTGCTAAAATACATAGTTTACAGTATACAAACTGTGCATATACAATTTCTACAAACAAACACAACTTTGGGGTAAATATAAAATATCCAGGTTTTTACTATTTGTCGTGTTGTAAATGTTATTCAACGTTAACTTCAGATCGTACCTGGTCGATGATGGGCATGGAGACCGTATTAACTGGAGGCCACACGACAGACTGTCGGGCTTACCATCTTACTAGCTTCGCGGTCTTACTGGTAAGTGACTCGTCGGAAGTAAATTAACTGTAAGTATCAACTTACTCTTTCGGTAAATGGGTACCTACTCGTTGAATGCAATATTGTTTGCTCATTTGTCGTGACGACGGAGCATGCTCTATTGGTTTAACATATGTTTCAATAATTCCTTCAATAATTACAGGAACTGGGATTTTATCTCTGTTTGTTATATAGTCGTCTTTTGCTGGACCATAAATATTTATTATCCTTGTAAATGTTATACCAGTTAAGTCATATAATTGATGTTATTAAGAACATTTATCTGCAAAAACTACATTGTTGGAGATAGAACCTTACATATATACACCTTACTGTTCATGCATATTTCATTATTACCTTCAACGAAGTGGTGAATTCATGTCCTTTTTACTTAATGATATAGTTTACGTTTTATGCTTTCAGGACCCTACCCCTGACCTGGCTTTACCAGACACTCACGATAAAGCACTGACGTCATTATCGTATATAGGATGCGCCATTTCCATATTTGGCTTGACCTTTACGATCGTGACCTTCTCAATCTTCAGGTAAATCTTTGATGTAGTTGAGCGAGTGTTTAAAGCATTCGTTGGATAATCTATCACTGACCTCCTCAACTGGGGTACGTGGAATTGTTGCCACTTGACCACGTTATGTATGCTACGTACCGATAGTACTCAGAAGATATCAAAGGCATATCAGGGATTTTATGTAGGAAAAATCTACATTGAAGCGATATATTTGTGTAAAATCAAATTTAAAAGTACAAACGAATCGGTTATCAAACGTCTCCAAATGCCTAAATATATAGCCATGTACATTATGTAAAGCTGTTTGAAAAAAGGTGTAGGTCAAAATTACATTTTTTCGCTTTTTCGACTGATGTCATTTTTTGCCTGTTATATCTTGTGATACAAATATCGCTAGCAGATGGTTGCTTCACCTTAAATTTCAACTGCATTTGCATTGTGGGTATAGCCGCTAAATAACAGGACGCTCTCTCTTCAGGGGCATATCAGGTTCACATATTGCGTCCAATGGCTTCACACATTTGATTTTTTCGTAAAAGAGTAAAATAGCGTCTGTACCGGCAAGAAATCCCTTTTAACACCATATTGTCCAAAACAAAGGTAAAAATAAAACAATAACGTTACGTTAAGTTTCAAGTGTGGCTGCATCCGCTGATTACTTGAAAACACATTTTGACGTTGAAACACTATGAAATATAGATTGTTGAAATTATGTTTAAATTTAAGAGTAAACGTTCGAATATTTCTTTATGTGCAGTCAGTTTTGGTGTAGAGATCCTGATATCATGTTGACATCCTTTATGATGGAAATCATTTAAACTCACGACATAAATATACATAATCATTGGCGTTTCAGGTCCTTGAATCGTGAGCGTTCTGGAAAGATCCTACTTAACATGTGCGTGTCCATGCTGTTATTGAACGTGTCCTTCCTGTTGATGGCGGAGACAAAGAAATCCGATGGTGAAGGACTGTGTATAGCCGTGGGAATCCTTCTCCACTACTTCCTGTTGACAACACTTACATGGATGTGTACAGAAGCTATCAACATGTATCAGGCACTCATTAAAGTCTTCACGAAGTACTCGTCTTACTTCATACTCAAACGCTGTATCGTCGCCTGGGGTACGTTGTTAAAAGAGGCAGTGAATTCACAATTAGTACAGCCTTCATTACTTACCATGATAACAAGATCTAAATTTGACATTTTTAAGTGTTAGTTGCCGTTACGTTGGATTGAATTAAAATTGCTTTACTCTAACAAAAGACATATTTAATACATTCTTTGATAACTACGAAATATTTGTTTTATCTTGCAACAAGCATTTGCATTGTCGGACTACACCTACCACATAGGTTTTTGCTGTATTCGGCACTGAAGGAAAAGATGTATATCAGCACGTGCGCTGTATTTCAGCACGTGCGCTGATTCAATCGACCTCCTATTGGTTGATCCATTGTTTGAAAGTCGGTCGTGTTTATTGAACATTGTAATACGAATATGTAAACAAATGTAACACTGTTAAATACAAAAATCATATCATGTTATTGTAATGTTGTAAGATAGAAAAGGATGCATGGTCAGGAGGCTCGCGACTTTTGTCTTTCTACACCCTCGCCAAAGTAAAGCTTATATTTTCAGACACTGACCATGTATTCTCAATACATATTGATTTATACACTAAACCCTAATGTACACAAGTTGAATGAAGTATTTTTGCGTTTTTACAGGACTGCCAGCGATAGTTGTAGCTGTCACCATGGGAATCAACAACCTGGATAATTACCGATCAAAAGCACAGCTGTAAGCCATTGTTTTATTAATTTACAATAGGATGCTTCTCTAGGGGAAGAAAATAATTCATCTTTCTTTTTTTGTAGGAAAGAAAGAACAGATATGTTTGTGACTGTTTTTTTCTGATGAATGGTTAAATGGATTTTAATGTTATGTTGCTTATGCCAATAACGACATTGCTTATTGATATGGCAAAATACTTCTGTATGCCTAACATTAGTTATCCAAATAAATGAAGAGTAGAACAGATTATATTTCTTTACATTACCCTATGACTTGCATTGTACATTTCTTTTACAGTTGCTTCATCTCACAGTCAAATACCCTGGCTTTCTACATCGCATTACTCGGTCCCGCCTGTTGTATCCTCGTCATCAACACCATAATATTCACCTTGGTAGCACGTGTTATCATGAAACCAAAGTTCAAAGGTCATAGTCCCGCTGGAGAGAAGAATGAAAAGGTGACTCCAGCTCAGGTGCGTGGTGCGTTCACGGTGATGGTACTATTAGGTATCACGTGGGTATTCGGTCCAGTCGCCATAGAGGAGTCAAAAATTGTCTTTTACTATCTCTTCACCATCCTCAACTCCCTCCAAGGATTTCTGATTTTTGTATTTCGGTGTCTTTTCAATACGGAAGTCAGATCAGCGTGGGTACTTCTCATAAAAACTGGAAAATTCAAAAGAAGGAGGGGTCCCATTAAATCCATGGTCGAGTCCAACACTTCGAAGGGATACCATGACAACCGCATGAACGGAAGTTACGTTGATAGTAATAATACGGACAAATCACACGTTACCCATAGTAACGCCATCAACAAAAATAATATCAAAAACGAAAGATACAAAAACAATGGTAACGTTCAAAAGTACAAAAATGGAAACATGCAGCAAGACAACAGGCGACCTAGCAACGACAGAAGAGGTAGTAACGACCGTCGCCATAGCGACGAAAGACGGATGAGCAACGACCGTCGCCATAGCGACGACAGAAAAATATCAACACCATTAACCATTGCCCGACTGCCCAGGGCGCGCAGGTCAGACCTGTCGGGCAGGTCAGTTATATCTGTGACTTGTCTGACTGGGCAGGTGGATATTTAAGTGCCATTGATACTTGTTTGGGCTGATGTAGAGGTATATCACAGTCATTAAAATAAGATTAGGGACCAATGAACAAAATCTGAGCTACGAAGCTGTCTCCACAGATTTATCGGTGTAATTAGTCATGGTCAAACAGATGTTTGTACACCCATGTAGTGTACACAATGTGATAGTTCAAGTGTTTTGATGACACAGTCACAATAAAATTTGACAGTAAAGTATGACAAAGAGATTGATATTGGCTCTTTGATAACAAATGGAAGCTCAAAAGCAAAGGAATAGCAATGGTGGCAATCAAAAGTTTATCATTATGTGCAAGATTAATTATACATGACCAGCTTTTGATTGAAAATCAAGAAATTTTGATGTTCTATTCGACGTGCCGGGTTCACGCAACCTATAGTCTGCTCATTAATTGATCTTTCATTATTTCACAGTGTGTTTACGTGAAGAGTATTGCTAGCTAAGACACCTGTTTATCTCCTAGAGAATCACTGATACTGTATGGATGAAGAATAAGATATATCAAAGAAGATAAGTAGTGTCAGGGGAGTTCTTAGGTCGCGAAGGTTCCTGATAATTATCACTAGGCCAACTGAACTGAAGGAACTATTTTCCTTAACAGGACATGTACATTTTTTTTTATAAACTGTAAAGTTGCTATTTACTACAGTGTATCAATATGCTCATAGAAAACACAAAAATTAAGAAAATCAAAAGGAATGATAAATTAATCATAAAAATAGAGAAATTATATCATTTTTCACTAAATTTTATTGGGCTCGTCAAATTTCCAGTTGGAAAGAAGGTTTTTTGTGGTCACTTGCCAGTTCTAAAAAGAGTTAATGTCGAGCCCTGGACAAGTACATTGACTATAATAAGTATTTGTATGACTATAAATCATAGACTTCAGTATAATGTGTTTCAAAAAATTCAGGTTTGTTGTTAAAGAAGACAAAATATACATGTAAATACTATAGATACACAGCACCACCTAACTACCACAAAACACCTTCAGATCATGCTAGGCTTTCTAATGTAAGCAGAAAGGTTCTGTGTATACTGCCAGTAAAAGCAAGATTATATACAGCAGTGCTTCAAACAGGAGCAAAATCTATCAATATTTGATGAGTTTCTGCAAAAATTATTTATCAGTATACAATACACAAACTGGGCTCAGGTTTTATTATCATTAAAATGGACATGAACTTCCTTTTCTTCATTGAATCAAGCTTAACTTTGACCGAAATCATATCTAACTAATAAGTAAATCTAAATACATAGTTAAAGGGGATCATGATCTATTTCTCTTTGAAAATCACTTACAAAATTTGAAAACAAGAGGCCCAAAGGGCCTTAACGGTCATCTGACTACCTTGACAATAGTAAAATTAATTATATATGGTGTCACTTTGTCAGGATCATATCAGGATCATTTTCAATTTCTTTGATCTTCGATCATCTTCGATTTGGGATCAACCAGAGATGTAACAATACTTTGTCGGGACCATGTCAGGATCATTTCATGCCAGTTTCAGCCAAATCCCACCAGTAGAACTTGAGAAGAAGTTCAAAATGTGTTTTCAAGATGGCGGCTGTGGCGGCCATCTTGGATTTCGGATCGACCCGAAAAATAACAACACTTTACTTTGTCGGGAACAGGGGGGAACATGTCAGGACCATTTAATGCAAGTTTCAGCCAATTAGCACCGGTAGAACTTGAGAAGAAGTTCAAAATGTGTTTTCAAGATGGCGGCTGTGACGGCCATCTTGGATTTGGGATCGACCCGAAAAATAACAACACTTTGTCGGGCCATGTCAGGATCATTTCATGCAAGTTTCAGCCAAATCGCACCGGTACAACTTGAGAAGAATTCAAAATGTGTTTTCAAGATGGCGGCTGTGGCGGCCATCTTGGATTTAAGTTAACGCATGGAGGACGGACGAAACATGATGACTATAGGTCATCCTGACCCTTCGGGTCAGATGACCTAATAAAATCTTGTACATGTATCTAAATTTCATTTACCAAAACCAAAAACAATACATTTTAAGTCCAGAAAAATTGTGAAATAAATTATGTGTGATACATAGCAAATAAAGGGCAATAACTCCAGGAACTTGTAGCAGAAATCTTTGATGATATATCTGGATTGAACTAATCATTATCTATGGGACTTTTACCACTTGCATGCAAAATTGGACATTTCTATCTAAAGAGCTACACATAGATATCAGGAAAGCATTCATTCTCTTGGAATAACGACTACACAACGACAATTTAAAGGATGAAGCTGTGCAAATGAAGAATGCAGATTCTATTGGGAACACATCACTATGGTAAAATTATCTGTTTATAATAGAAACACAAACTGCCCAACATGACATAGAAGCAGAAGATGAGGGACAAACCAACCTAGGTCGTCGTCCGACACCTGGCCACTGAAGTGAGCCAGCCCTGTAATGTACAGATCACACTTCTCACCACACGGCACACTACATATCACATACGAATCTAACAATCTTATGCTATTATAAATTTTATTATTTAATCTTTTTGGAAAAAGTTAAACATTTCTTTTAAAGAGGTAAACAACTGCTGTAACACATTACCTATTTCTACATTTTTAAATGAATTAATTTCTGATGTCTGATGTTCTGACATTTATTAGTTGGTGAAGTTGTTGACATTGGTTAAAATCTCCATTGTTTCCACAGGGACTTGACACAAATTTCCAACCAACAGTATATATATCTATATATGTATTATAATATCAAGGGTATGAACTCTACGATAGAGAAAAACAGACACTTTTTTTCATTATTCAAATCTGCAAGTGCTGATCTTTACAAAAATGTTTTGAAACGGATTTTGCAAAAATTGAGTTGTCGCGACAAAGAGTTGGTTTATAACAAACCATTTATGTGTATATATTCAAGAGATAAATGATACTAATGAATGCATGACTGCACACTAGTTAGTTGAATTGTGATGAACTACAGTTTTTTTCTGCAAATATATAAAATATACTACTATTTAGAAGATACTGACTATAATTAGATATCAAGAAGAGAAGTAGTCTCTTTGTTTATTTAGTGTACTGAAAGGCAATAGAATCAACAAAATTAGACTTACCAAATCCAGCCGGCATTTCTTCCACTAGTGTTTCATTCCTCTGGGGGATTGGAGCTCTCACATCTCTAGTTTTAAATAAATGAATATTATATACCTAAGAAATCACAAAAGCAACCTACAACCATTTAAGTTAACTTTTCAAAAATACAAACAGAAAAATTTCATTAGGAATTGTTCCATCATGTAAACTAACAGGACACAAGCATCAAACATGTGGTCACTACTGTGACCAGTCTCTTACTAAAATACCATACCATACATTTCCAATTATACATATTAACTTAAAGATGCTCAACCGCCGACAGAGCATAAATGATATTCATCACTTGAACAATAATTGGTGTTTAATCGTGTGAATATATTTGTCTTATTAACACAAAAAATAATATAAGATCATTCATTTTGCTTTTGGTGCATGAGCAATCAGTACTTAATTCCATATAAGATATAGTGCCACAGAATTTTTTTAGGGATGCAATTAATTTTTTTTTGTAATTTTAACTTGAAGTCAAACTAGAAGCTCAAACTTTTCAATGGTGGTAATGGTGTAGATTTAGTAACTTTTGTAACTGAAGAAAAATACTTAGTCGTCTGCTCCTGTTTTTGATAGTTAAAAAATACCACTAGTCAGCGATGGAGCATCTTTAATTTTCTTCATTCTTTAATTTATCAATATTTCAATCAGTATTGTACTATTCAAATTTCCTTTTATACCACTTACTCCTCTTCCCCTGGGTCGGCGGCCATCTTTGAAGAAGTGGCCCTGGCTCCAGATCCCCTCGCCCCAGCTGAGGACCCAGACGGTTGAGGCCCACTATGACACACCTCTCCACCATCCATGTGCATTTCAATGGCAAGCTGAATGTTTCCATTACAAGCCTCCAACATTTGCTCTGCCACATTCTCATCAGCACCTTTACCAAGCAAACAGAGTTGATATAATTGCTGCATAATGTTGACAAGAGAATTTGGATATCAAATCACATACTCCGTATTTGCATATATATATTATAGTTTGAGAACAGCTTTGGTATTGCCATCATATTTTTTGACATGGGCTGGTCTTTGTTACACTTGTATATGTACGTTTGTATATGCCCACATTTTTTGTTGTGCTTTATCATTTACCAGGTCGGCGAAAACCACCAACTTGTGTATTGTACGAAACTAGCCTCTTATAGCCCGATTGGAGTATGGATGTGTTACTAAAAATAGCCTAAACCGCTAAAATCTAAACTTTTGCTATACTTTTCAAAAAATTGCAATAATATATATATGCCAAGATAAAGTACAATTATTTACAAGAATTTGTGCAACAGAACTGTTTGTTACTTAGAAACTTAGTGCAACTTTTCTCAAACTATTGCAGCTATTTTCAATACTTTTAAACATGCAAATAAATGTAAATTTTGCATGTGTATTATGTTTCATATAGTTAAATAAATGGGATATGTGAAAATATTTAGGAGAAGTTAATTATAAAGATGCTAGTATACCACCGACAGAGAATGACCGATACTCATCACTTGAAAAATAATTGGTTTTTAATCATGTATATATATAAAGTCTGATATATATGTCTTAAACTAACACAAAAAATAATATAAAATAATTTATTTTGCTTTGGTGCATGTGCAATAAGTACTTCATTCCATCAGAAACATAAATTAAAGAGATTGCCAACTGCATCATTTTTACGATCGGCAGATGTACCTCGATCTGTATGTGCATGAGTTTTTATATAAACTCTTAAATAGTTAAATACAGGAGAATAACTTGGATATGTTACAAAAGTTCAGTTCTTGTATTTTCAAATGGTAACAGTATGATTTTGGAAAGAAAAACTAATATTTTAACTTATATACTAATAAAACAAAATGTACTTCCCGTTTTAAATGTCCGATTTTCGAAAAAACAGGTAAAATTGGCAATTTTCATGCTTTCAAAACTCATATTATATAATGATATAAAGTGAATACATGGTCAGTGTCTTAAAATATCAGCTGTATTTTGATAGTCCAGGTGTGTAGAGATCGTAAGTGATCAGAATCCCTGGAGTATTGAGGATGTCAATCTCTATGTATAAAAATTTATGATTCCATATATTACATAGCACCAAGGAAATTTTAGGGTCACAATCAATTATTTTCAATATATATATTTTTGAAGTAAAATTAGAAGCTCAAACTTTTCCATTGGTAATGATGAAGAAAAAATACTTATGTCGTTCACTACTGTTTTTGATAAAGAAAAAATACCATTTGTCAGCGGTGGGGCATCTTTAAATCAATTTTATCTATTTTTAGTAACAAATCTATACTCAGATTTGGGTATATTACTTTAGTTTTCATATAATATGTACGCAAGTTAGTGGTTTTCCCTAACCTGTCTATAATTACTCCCATAACATGCATGATGAGAGTTGCCTGTGCTTAGCCAACTTTTTATCGGACATTACATGACTGTCGACATGATGTAATGTTTCAAAGGTGTCTCGTAATGTAATATCCCTAACATTGTTGGAGTAGTTTACAATATGATCACACGCATGCAACAAAATCATTTTGTATGAATCTCCATGCAGATCATTATGATGACTATATAATCAGATAATTATGGCCCCATAATTTACATCCATGATCTAAAGTCTTTAGATCAACAATTTACGTCTGAGATCCGTATCAACATCACAGTAAAAATTGTAACTGAACAAACACATCACACACGGATCAACATCGATTTAAAACATATTGTTTCTGATCAATCATACACTAATACGGACACGTAATGTTTCTGTGCAAGTAATAGCATAATTTCAAATAGCATACTGTTCTAGTATGCAGTGGGTGTGTCTTTATTCATTTATTTAAAACAGATCAATCATCTAATTAAGTTACCAAGATCTGAAATGCTAAATCTCAAATCTGCGAAATATATTTAGCTTCCGTTGTTTATTTCATCTACATCTAAAGAAAATCTGTCAATATTGTGGAGTGTATGACATATCAGTTAGAAGGATCGCGTTACAAACATAAAATCACAAGGTTTGATTAGATATAAGACCTGTAATTGAGCAAAACTGCTCAACTTCTGCCGCCGTCCACTTCGACGCGGCCTTCTTGGAAGCCATTCTTCCTTCGCGCTATATCGAAGTTTCCTATCTCCAATAACAAAGAGCTCCAACAGCGTAACGCAAAAGATATACGACGCATAAATCCCAAACGCCATGAATTTACACTTTTCGATTCATTTTCTGCTATATCTGAGTTATTTCCCTTGTAACAGTGAATTTCCATAAAATCAGAAACACATACATATGTATGTTTCTGATAGAATCTGTTTGGTCAAGTTACACAAAGTTGGACCATGCAAAAAAGCATTGCCCTACCACCGGACATACAGTTGGTAGTAGACTAAAGGTTACACCCTTGTGCACACGGAGTGCACGAGGTTTAGACTACAGGTAGACACGGAGTGCACTACGTTTAGACTACAGGTAGACACGGAGTGCACAAGATTAAGACTACAAGTAGACACGGAGTGCACAAGATTTAGACTACAGGTAGACACGGAGTGTACAAGATTTAGACTACAGGTAGACACGGAGTGCACTACGTGTGAACACGGTGTCCACTACAGGTGGACATGGTGTCCAGGTACATTCAGACCTAGACAGACAAGGTGATGTGTTATAGTTAGGGATCGGGGAAGAATACGTTCTCCAATTTGAAAAAATACATAATTATAATTTTTTAGTGTTTCTTTTTTTAAAATTACGACATCTACAATTTAATGTACAGTATATATAACTATATAATACGATATTTTTTTTAGTATACATGAATAAAACCTTTTCACTGCAAAAGTAATAAAGATTAATTTGTATTCAATTAAGTATATGTTTATTTAATTTTATATCAGTAGTTTCCATTTCATATCATAAATTGTCTACATTACGTTTTCAAAAGTCAATGTTTTATGAGTAAATTGCATTAAATATATATATATATCATTTACATGAAATAGTAAATACAAGTCAAAAACAACTTTGAATTGCGGCAAAAACTATCTAAAATATACGTACCCGGCCTACTAAGACGACACCATTTTCTGTCTAAAAGTCTTTTGAGCTACAATCTTGCAGCTACGGCAAAAAAACCAGTCCTATTGTGCCTTTTGAGACACTTTTTCTTTTATGATTTAAGCCATTAATAATACAATCATACATGTATATACCGGGTAATACATAGCTTTTAAATAAAAAGATTTGGTCCCTATCAATCGGTTTTCTAGCGACACCCTTGTAGATCGTCTTTCATAAAATATACACTTTTATAATATTTTTCTTTGCTATTTTAAGTTCTAAAAGTATTGTACGTAAAAATAGCTTAATTACATATTCTTTATTAAAAACTGAACGTCTTTAAAAGATTATGCAGAATAAATCCACTTCAAACTTTATGACGTAGCTATAGTCTGCCTACAAGTACCCAATTCAGCTTGTTTTGATTCTTAATTACCGGTAAACACAATATGTTTATGATCCTAACACCGCAAGTTATCTTGACCGTATATTGCGTCATGGTCCGATAATTATAACTTGTCGAACATACAGGTAAGCCACAGTATCCAGCTATACAGGTACCTCAAGGTGATCATCGATAGATGGCCAGAGGGCAAAATCGTTGCCTTCTGTGTTTGCACGGCTTTATGAGAATGGAGGCAGTATCTTTATATAATATGTGATTTTAGAATTGTTTCAATGGAAGTTTGTTAAGACAAACAAATACACTTTACCTTTTAAAAATCATATAGGTTTGTGAGTTTGAAACACAAAAGTACCATTCTTATTAGATACATGTACATGTTTGTTGTAGAGCCTTGGTTAACATGTACACCATTTCCCGGGGAGGTGGGGGGAGGTTAGATTGGGATCAGCCGTGAAGTGGAGCTGACGGGAGCTGTACAATGCGTAAATCAAGCATGTCTGTCACAACCTTGAATTTACAAATAATACATGTATATATTATAATCAAAATTAATTTAGATTAGGTACTTATTCAACATTGTAATATGGTATTTTATATACATAGTCATGATAATCAGGTTTCTGATATATGTAAAAAGCCAGTGTAAAAAAAATAAATTAATGAAAAGATATTGGATGAAATATGATTTTCCAATAATTTTGAAATAAATGTTTTAGTTAATTATACACTTGGTATTTTGATTATTTTTTTATTTTAATATATAAAGCTTCATTATCAAATAAATTAAAATGCACTACCAGTTAAAATACATATCCCTATTGACTACTATTGTTGTATAACTGTTCGTATTTGTGTGATGAGTACAATGTATATGTAGAGAGGCTGCCACCCAAGTACAGCATGCTATAAATGGACCTCCTGGGGTTGGGATAAGGTACTTCATGTATACAGGTGTTGTTAGTCTGAGATACACTTGACTGAACATATTGAAGGGTGCCCAAAGAAGGCCCCAGGCCCCTGGCCCCACTCTGACCATTGTTAGGTAATTTAGATTATCATATCCGTGTGGTTGATGGAACAGTATGAAGTCCAAGTGACCATGGCAACTGCAGTCCTAGCCTAGGGGTCTACCTTTCGAGCAGGCATATTTCAAGTGTACAATATACTATGTATACATGTATGGATCACACATTGTAAAGAAGGTCAGAATAGGATATTGTCAAACTGAACGTCTGACATTTAACGTTGTTTGTCAGTCTGACATATCAGAGTTTCTAGAATTAAAATAATTGTGACAAATTCAGAATCTAATCAACAACTATGAACCTACAGTTTAAATGGGTAGAAGTTGGATTTATTTTGATTGTCTGTTTAATTTATTATCAGGCATGCGACCTACATTTTTGCGATCGGTCCTTTGAACAGTGTTGATTCTTACGAGCAGCCACATGCCCGATACTAAATTTTTGCTTTATATAAGCCAGTGCTTACAGGTTCCTCAATCAGTTGACACAATAAAATGTAATTTCGAATGCCGATTTTTAACGTCTATGGACGATTTCACATATTTCCAATGCTTTGCAACGCGACAGGTTCTATGTAGCAAATGTACGTATACGTATTATACATTTGACAAGATTAAAACTATTTCGCGCACCTTGCCGTTTAGAAAACTATATTCGATACATACATAGTTAAACATTTTATGAAGAATTTAATTTGTTTATGTTGATCATGATGTCCTTGCTTTTATTATGCCCATCAATATATCCTTTTAAATCAAAATAATCTCTTGGGCGACGATTTGCTAACACTGAAAATCTTACTCCATGCAAGGTTCATCACTTTATGCGTTCGAAAAAGAATTTCATATTTAACCTACATATCACTAGCTAAGAAAAATAGTTTTTACTGGGAAAATGCGGACTTGAACTATCCATTGATGAGACATAACCAGTACGTGGTTTACCGTAAGCAGTTAATTTGCTTTTATAACTTCTAAAAAACGTCCTTATTTATAAATTAAATTGTATGATAATATATATTGATACATTTTACTTTATATTTATCTATTCAAATAAACATTACAGTACGAATGATTTCCAGTAATTAACGGCAATTTTATGTTGCAATAAATATTATGTTTCTGATCGCAATAAATATTTCTATCTGTCAAAGTCCATATAGACTACAGAATAAATACATATTTTCTCATATCTCTGTGGCACATCATCATCTAGTCTGTCTGTGGTCTTGATGTAGTGGACATTTTACCTGGACACGATGTCCACCTGTAGTGGACACCGTGTTCACACGTAGTGCACTCCGTGTCTACCTGTAGTCTAAATCTTGTGCACTCCGTGTCTACCTGTAGTCTAAACCTCGTGCACTCCGTGTCTACCTGTAGTCTAAACCTCGTGCACTCCGTGTCCACTCGTAGTTCACACCGTGTGCACAATGTGTAACCTTTAGTCTACTACCAACTGTAAGTACAGTTCTAAATGTATATTAGTGCATCTTTAGACCATGTTTAAAGTCGCAATTTGGTACAGTAGGCCTAGGCCTACTTGGACATAATTAAAACATTGTAAACATATTATTTTCTTTTGTTGATTAACAGACCTTCAAGATACAGATTATGCGGCTTTAAGCTGATAAATAGTGTGTGTGCTACACAGGCAATGTATCGATATCTTGACTTGATTTTTTTTGACCCGGTTTACGTGAATAAATATTCCATGTGTAGATATTACTGTCGACTCGAAGCTTGTTGTGTTATTTGTAAATTTTGGCAAAATATGAAAAATGTACATTTCAGTTTATTAATGTCACCAAACAACCATGCCACTATATATATGTTTACAAGTGTTTACAGCATGTACTAGGAGCGTTGATTTGAACAAAACAAACATTTTCTTCTTAAAATGATTAGGCCTACCACGGCCATCACAAAACTATATAAATAATCCAATAAAAACTTAGAAATCAAAGTCGGTTGTTAGAATAACAGTATTTCAGCACTTGCACCAAAACCTTAGCTTGGTATAATTTAGGCCCATTGGATCTATTAAAATTCTCAAAATTCAATCATTGAAATATAATGTTTGTTCATACTAACAGGAACCCGGCATGATTTTTTAACCAACAGTATACATATACGTATGTATACGATAGTATTAAGGGTTATGAACTTGGCGGTCGAAAAAAACGAACCTATTTTAAAAAATCTAATAGAAAAATAACCTAGCTTTGTGGAAATAAAGAACAAATGTCTGTAGAGCCAAGCGCCTGTGATCAAATCTTCATTTCCAACACTGACGCAAGTGGGATTCCATGCATAAGTCGATCCCTTCTCTCCTTTTGTGATAGTGTCTACCTTGGTCAAATAATTTTTGAATGTGTAGCGAATAGTGTAGTATTTTGTATTGTTTTTATCAGTCGTTTTTATATGCATAGTGCCGTGTGGCGTAACTTACGTCATCTTTTCTGATATTTCCAAATTTCAATATTCAAAAGTAACAAATGAGGTTTACTTTCTTTATTTCCACAAAGCTAAGTTGTTTATCTATTCGTTTAGTTGCAGAACATGAAAATATCCCGTACATATTGACTGAAAGTCTTATGATAGTTTTATTTTTTTATTAAAACATTTTAACAACAGTAACAAAAACAACGATTTTAATATATTGCATTATATACAATATATACATTCAAATATAGCAAAGAAAATCATATATATACATAAATGCAAAATGAATCTTCAAATGCATATCAAATTCTGATTGATGACGTTAATATCTTCACGCAGCATCCTTTTATCACATAAATATAACTGGGCGTAAGACACACGAGCAATAACATTATTATGACGTCACAGAAAATAATGACGTCATAATCAAAATTTGACTTCGCACGATTGTCTCGGCACATCAACGCCCCATTCGAGCATTATTTCGCCTCTTCTAAGATACTATGAAACTCGAGATATCTATGAAACTTGCTAATAAAAAATCGATTTCATATTATATACCACTCACCTAACAACTAAGGCAATGTCATAAATCAATTTCTGAGTATTTCATATCTTGTATATATTCTCTATTAATATTCATTTCAATACAAGAATGTCTATGAAACAATAAAGGTAAACTCATTTTTTCACATCTAAATAGTTGCAGAATTATGTTCATAATTTAATCAAAAGTTTGATGCAGTACAAGACATAATTGAATAATAAAAAAATTCAGGATTCTTATAAATGGTGGTGATTTTTATCTTACTGCTACTCTTCTAGAGATCAGCTGGCTTCAATCAAAACGTAAAAATGAAAGTTTAATTTATTCACGGTAAAAGCAATAATTTGGAGACAAAAAGCACGGCATTAATTTACATTCATTCTACCACATGTGTTGGTCACATGGTAAACAAGAGTAGAAATGTTTTATCAATTAATATCACTTAGATAATATCTTAGTATATAAGCCAGTCGTCACTTTTTCCGCTGAGCATTATTTGGGATATTACACCTGCCAGAGTCACAGTCCTTGTCCTTGCTTTCCTCCTCCAGTCTGCCGGTCAGCCAAAACCTGTTCAGAGCAAACCAGCGGTAAGCCTTGTCTGCGATTCCATTAATGACCGGAAGTTCTGTAAATGCTACCATCCATCCTAAACCCAATGCTCGATACAGCTCTCGTGTTCCGTCCATCCCAACGAACAACTGAAATAAAAGACAGACGGTGGTTAATCAATTCAATCTTTATTGTAAAGAGCATCTCCGTTTGTAAAGTAAAAATGACATCGCCGTTTGTCGACACAATGTCTCCCTCCTGAAAGGTAGATGGCCTATAAACAGGTAGAAATCAAAGTTTGAATACCTTTTGATCTGGTGCTATGACATGTAACGCCCCCATCGCCTCCTCGTACTGTATTCCCTGGTGATGGTCGGGGTTGTATTTGCCTTTAGTAATATCTACAAACTCCACTTTAGATCCTGTGTTAAACTTTTGTAGAAGTGTGATCTCCTTGACACATAGTGGACACTTCCCATCAAACAGCACCTACAAAACGGTACATATAAACCACAATTATATTATCTGCAGAAAAAGTATTTGTACTAGGAAGACATTTCTACATTTGTAGTTTTACCATGCAACTCTTCATGGATTCAAAATAAAATCCAAATAGGGACTATTTAGGAGGGAGTCCTGTGGCAATATTGGCCCCTACTTTTCTAAAATGATCTCTTAGATTATGGAAATTACAAATGTGCATGGGCTTGGTCCCTCGATAATTGTCAAAATTTAGAATATGACCCATGCATTTACTCAACCAAAATTATCCCTGCCCTAATTCTCCTCGCAGTCTTATATCACAGTAGCTTGACGTTCTGACAATAATATATAGTATGGATACCCTTAATATAGTGAGCCAAGCTCCCTCTGTGCTTATACCATTTCTTCTGTTTTTCTTTTCTTTTTTTTTCTTTAGTAAAACACAATCACAACAAATCTCAAAATGTGTGCATCTGGTCGCAAAGTCCCACATACAGTGATAGAAGTTTAGAAAAAAAATTAATTTAAAGCACGGTGCTTCCAAGGGGACGTAACCCACGATGGAATGTCAAATTTGCTATAAATATTAACTTTATTTATTTTACATCGATTGAGAAACAAGTTATACAACTTATGTAAATCACTCTCGATGGCCCGGATGTAAGCGCGCGAAGGGTCTTAGTGTGGGAGGAAACCGGGGTGCCCGGAGAAAACCCACGTAATCGGGCAGGTGACCCCTGACCTTTTCACGTCCGTGCCAGGGATCGAACCCCGGCCGGCTAGGTGAAAGGCGAATGGCTTAACCACTACACCACCCGGTCACCCTAATTAGCTGCATAACTAATATATCTGACAAATGTACATGTAAGGAGTAAACATGGAGTAAACTATGGCGCGCCTGAATATAATGAATACCTTGTGGTTCGGTTTCACAAAATCAGACGATCGTCGTTTTTGTTGGTCGGCCAGTGGAAATGGCAACACAGGGTTTCCTCCTACCACTCGCCCCGTTGGAATAATCAGCTTAGCCAAAGATGGACGTTTTAACATACTGGCTACTAAAGAAGCCATTTTCCAAATTAAAAACGCAAAACACAGATTCGCAGTCTATATCGTCAATTTGTCTAATGCAGCCGTTGCTTATGAAACATTCTTTGATAATTATTACAAAACAATTATATAGCATCCGAGGAATTCCGAATGGGAAATTTTATAGCCTAACTAATGATGTCGCAAACAGTTGAACCTGATGAATACAATGTTTTCTTCCATCCGATATATTACGACAATGGACATATAAAATCACATTATATTACAATTTCTAATGGTAATATCATTATCCATGCTTGAATAATTGTTATTTTACACATCTATTGCATTAAAATAAAACGTCAAGGTAAATTTATCAGTATAACGACATCAAAAAAAGCGTAAAGTAGCTTCAATGAGCATGCGCACAATCTTTTCCAATTTTGCACACACGTGTGTAGCTGCTTCTCGCAGACTGGGGATTAATTTTGGCATATTCTAATGGGAATTTTCTAAATTATGCGCGTGTGCCATTTCGTAACTTATTTACCACAGTGAGACATTATTGACCTTCTCAGTTATAACTGTAATGAGGAAAAAACGGCGCGGTTGAGTCGATGCTGTTTTGGTCAAAGTCCTTGAAACGTCCAGGATGAAATAGCAATCTATGATAACACATAGTTTTCAATCCGAACAGTGTGGGGAGGTCAGGGTGTGGCAACTGTGACGATGGGTGGGGGTGGGGACCACCAATGATGAACAAAGGCGAATGCGAAGGTCGGTGCTCGGACAATTTTATTGTCTTTGAAGTCCACCTTATGAGCAGAACACCTTCTGAGCTGGTATCAACTTACAAATTAGTCCACTATTATAAGTTTGTCTATATTATTAGGCTTTTATTTTTAATTTTGTCTGATGTATATATCATATATTAAGCAAAAAATAAAAAAAAAAATGCCAAATAATAATCAGTATTATATAGACAGACTACTCAGCTGTATGGAATTATTTTAGCAGTTTTTAGCCCTTCAACTGTCAACGCTAGCTAAAATTATTTTAAAACTACAAACTTACATGTATATGGTTGTTGCATGCAACGTGTTTCTGGCTTAGGCTGGAGTGGCCACCAAATCCTAAGGTTTTGATACGATTTCAATACTAGAATATCTCCCGTTGGTTGAAACTAGAGACTCGATCTGGACAAAGATCTTTAGAAATGTAGATCTCCAATTTAGTGCCGATTCTTCGTTGGGTAGTATAGAAATTTTAACTTCTATCAAACCCTTTCAATATCCATGTGCTAGATATATATAGACGGATATCTAAACATGCCTCTTTCAGTTTGACAAATTAAAACTTAACATATCTAGCTAGGTTTAGCGACTAAGACGGTTTGAAAGTTCTTACTAGGTTTCTAGATTGCTCACAAGTACGGGGAAGAGTGTGTGTTTCATTTATTTTGACTTCATTTTCATCTAAAAATAATCACTTTTTTATAAAATGAGCGAGCGAGAGAATGATACAATGATTTGTTGATAAAGTGCATCAAAACGTTTTTACCGCATACGAAACCGGAGATAACAGGGAACTTTGCGCCAACTATCGAATAATACCACCTAAAGAAAAGAATGATCTTTTCTCTGTCTTTTTTCCCTCATTCTTTAAAATATTAGACATAAAGTATCAAAACGTAACAAGGAATTTCAATTGAAAATTCAACATGGCCATGAGTAGCAGAGTTGAGGTTGAATGTCAATTTGAGAAAGATTCAGAGTTCTTTCTGAGAAATGGTAAAAACGAACCTTCACTGCACTGTAGGCGTAAACACGTGTACTTAAACTGTTGAAAGACGTTTTGCAGTACTGCGATATTCTTTTTTTAGTTTCTATTTGAAAGATATCAATTATAACTTGCAATTCTCAATATCTTGGTAACAGTAGCTAGTGTACTAAAACACCAATTATTATAGACTTTGTATAATAGACCAATTATTATAGACTTTGTATAATACATTATTTATAGATAATAAAACAAATCAAGAAAGGCAAACTGCAGTTACCGCTAGCTGCTTTCCTCTCTCTAACTTGAAGCATCCTACTTTAAAAGTTTGAAACTACTGGTTGTTTACATGTATCATCCCAAGATAACATCGAGAGGCATGGAATATAAGAAAGTCAATATTCTAAGTAACGATAATTTATTTCAAATAAACTTTATTAACACTACATGGATGTAACAGGTGTAGATATAACAATCCAAATAATCAGCGAACTGCACAAAGGAAAACTCATCTCGTCGTGGTCAATTTATAAAATGTTAATGCGAAATAAATTCATCTATGGTTATCAATAGGCAAGTTGCATAGTGGTAAGTTAGCCAAAATAAGCACAAAATTAATAATATTTGTCTAAAACGAATAATGAGAATAAATTGTACTACAATGTAATGGATATGTCCAAAGTTCTTTACCTTCTTATTTCATAGATAGCTTTTGAAACCAAGATTAAAATCTTTGCTTTCCCGCAATGTATTAATTCAATGTTTTTCTAATTGATATTTGAACACTGATGACATATATAATTACAAATGAATATTATAATATATAGAATATCAATTTGAATTCCAAAATACACAGTGATCGACACAAGTTTTGGAGTACAAGCCACAGAAAATATTGGAAGACAATTATTACATTTCCAGAAGGCACATAAGTCTTTTTTACAAACAATACAGAGCTTAAACTGACAACACAACCATTGTTTTTATAAAGTGTTACTTAGTAGATGATCATGAGTGACACCCTATTCTACTTCTCTTCAAATCAAACAGAAAAATAAAGGGAACTAACTCTAATATATATAGGGTTCTGAACAGGCAGGTCTGGGACTAGAATATTGTCATGTTATAGATGCTATTTATATCATTTAAATTTAAATAGAGATCAATATTTGATTGTAAAAATCTGTTTGTAAATTATTTACATACATCATATCATAGAAAAATTAAATATCAGAATTTACCAAATTGTTTATCACAAAATTCCAATCCTGTGCTAGAATTATCACAGGTAAGAAATTGTGCCAAGACCCTGTGTTCCATGATGTAGACACATATTTCAAACCCAATCAAACTTGTACTTATTTCATGTTAGGAAATGTACCAGACCCCTGTGTTTAATAACACGCACACAAATATCCACGCACTCACTCTCGCTCACACCTCTCTTGTATATACCTTATCTTACTGTCAAGGAAACTACAACACAGTTATTTCTGTATAACTTATCAAACTTGTTTCTTTTTTTCAAAGAGCAATGCAATATCATAATTTGAAGCAATGAAATCATACCCATAAATCTGTTCTATAGTCCAGGGAATATTTACGTTGGTAACTTATTAGAACTAATACCTGTGTATAACATGCATTTCTGAGGATCAATGTCAATGCAAAGTTTTATATTAACATGTACAAATATGTTACAATGAACTAAAAAAATACTGTTCGAAATAGGCTTTTACATATTCTGATAAGTTAAGTTAAAAATCAACATTGGGGGGACTGTGGTACACCAATTTGTTGGAATCAGTAAAATATTAAATGGGTCTTTGAGCAAAAAGAATTGTACAATACATGTTCATGAGGTGCAATAATATAAAGGCACATATTAAGGACATTACTATCTAGTTCCACAGGAAATCTTAAAACAAATCATTCACAACTCGTTAAATCAACCAAAAATTGAATAAAATCAAAGCATGGATAAAATCTCCACAAAAGTTTCACAGTAAACATGATACACAAATAAATACTTAAATTACACACTTACATGTTTATATACAATGATTGCATACATTCTTATTGAATCACAATTTGAATGCTTAATTCATTAAAATATTGTACAATTTTGTTTAAAATATATTAATTACTTTCTATAAACTGATTCCATCAATTAAATACTTATATTGCTGTAACAATAAAGGTCCATAAATGGTATTACATTTCTGCCACATAAAAAGGATGTAGTTATTCTTCAGTGCTATTTTGCAGCCAGTTATTTCCACTTGTAGGCCCACAAACACTGTACATGTACATCAGGTTAAATAGTACTACATCAAAAAGTAAGAATCTACTATCTATACTCAAAACTAATGCTGTGACAGGTTACTAAAAGTATTTATATTCTGCATCTGTAATTCACTTGGTTTAAATCAATCGCATAATTTATATTCAGCACCATAGAAATTAAAACTTACATTAAATACCCCACAAATATAATCGGAGATCTGTATTTCCTTGCCTGAAACTTTATCACAGGATATAAATTAACAACAATGTTTACTGCTATAGGCTTCAAATACCAAGTGATAAACACCATAAAAACTCCCATCTCTAAGTAAAATTATTTGTCTCATTTGTGTGCTAATTGTCGGTGTTTCTTTTAAAAAGTTTAGATATTGAAATGATTGAAAATGGCTCATAAACATGTGTGTTATATTGATGCATCAATCAAATCAACATTAAGATGAAACTTAGTAATGCATTATAGGATTTATAAAAAAGAATCTTCTGATATATAAATACACATTATATGTACAATACATGATCATTCTCAAAAGATGACATTTGTGCACAACTTTTGTTGAGGCCAAAATTAAATTCTGTCTGCACTGTACCATTAGTACCACCTGCAGCCATAGTTTTATCACTAAAATCTTTCAAACTATGTTGGAGGCCATAAAACTGTTTGATATCTTGCATCTTAAGTTTACTGACCTCTGTTTAATTTTTAAGCATAGGATCAGTATAAATTTTGTACTTTAAATTCCACAATGGTGTTCCACAAATCATTTGAAAACAGAATTCATTGTACCAGTGTTCAGTGCTAAGTCATACTGTAATTACAAGAAATCCATTACGTTGAATTGACGGACTTGCATCTTCAAGAGATGGTGTTTCCCGACCTCCCGCCGGCCACATCCTCATAGCGTGGTGGGGCTATGTCTGGGTACTGTGGCAAGCTGTTCACATTGGCTGAAATAAATAATGGTGGGTATATATAAGTCAAAAGATCATCTTAACTGAAAGATATGCTTTAAACAAATCAGTTAACTTTAAATAGTGAAAACATTGATTTGTCTCCCTTACATTGTAAATTGAAACTACCATCTTAAGTGAAAGGTTTTGAACATCAAGTAAAATCGATATCATTCCACTGTTTTATGTTACAATATATATACCTAATTGACCCAATAAGTGGCCCAATCCCTATAAGCGCCCATCCCCTTTTTAGGCTTCAAATTCACTGACTTTGAATTAAATGTACATAGACTGAATATATGAAAATTTTCTTACCAATTTCTTTTGCAAATTGATTTATGGCTTACTTTTAAGAATAATTTTATGAAAGGCAAGTCCAAAATTGTTTCTATTAATCGACCCCTGAGTTGCTTTAATCTTTTAAGCGCCCTGGGCGCTTATTGGGTCAAATACGGTATATATACATATATATGTAGTCAACAGATCTCTCTCAAGAGCATAGACTTTTAGCTGTAAGGATAAATACTATCATATACGAGAGATTGTGCATATAAAGTTATAGAATGAATATACGTAACCGGCCTACTATACCTTTCGGCCGGGTACGAATTGGTCCCATGTGTCGTAGTGGAGCACTGCCTCCGAAAATCACTCGGGCATAGTTTTCTATACTTTTTTGTAGGTTTCCAATTATTTTATGCGTATACATGCATTTACATATTATTTTTGTCCAAAACAAACATAACTACCATTCTTAATAGCTACCGTACCGCTCACAAGACGTCAAATTCACAATTTGTGGACTTGCCGTATAAATTCCCTTAAGAAAGACCTTCATATGTATTATGTAATAAAATAATGCCTCGATGAGAATATGATGTTTTATGTGGTTCAGTTTTATTGCCTAGTAGGTAAGCGATATCAAACAAGTACGATAAAAATGCAAACAAACGTTTTATAATGGTTTGCATAATCATTACTTTGCTCTATTAGCAGTAATAGGCACCAATTGTAGCTCTAAAGACGACCCCATTTTCTGTCAAAAAGTCTTTTGAGCTACAATATTGCAGCTAATAGTTATAGTGGTCATGGTCGTGTTTAAAGTTGCTTCACTGCTGATAAATACAGAATGGTTATTTTCATCTATAAAAACAGCAGAAGAATTCATATGTTTCTTTAGTAACAAAAGTTACTTACTTTACACTATTATCAACATTGAGAAGTTTTGAGTTTCTTAAGTTACTTTAGAATAAAGGTGTTTAAACTAATAACATCCTGAAAAATAATCTTTGGCACTATTGCCCGTTGTCCAAATGATAAATATTGTTTGCCTATCTAAGGGTAAATGACAATGGATTTTTTTATAAAGAATTAGTTCTAGTTTCTCTAACCTAGAAAGCAACTGAACCTTGACATAGACCTGACATCTATCTGCTAAAAAAACAAAGCCAGTGGAATATTTCTATATACCTGGGTTTTCAGAATACTCTGGAGGCTTCATCAGTTGTGATTGATCAGATGTAGGGAAGGAATGTTCCGCAGGGCCAGTATAAGCAGTACGGTTACTTGTGGATGTGACAGTACACGGATTGTTTGATGAAGCCGGACTGTACAGTGCCACCATTGCCTCATCGGGATCATCTCTTCTACTGATAACGTAACCACTTCTGAATTGTCTCGCCCTCAGTCTCCTTTTTTGGACGACTGATACCAGTATAATTACCATGACAACAACACCAATTCCTCCCACAACTTTGTACACATTTGTCCTCATTGATACAGAATGGTTGTGATCTGTAAAACATGTATTATACATGTAAAAGTAATCACATCAAGTGTGACATCAACATTGATTATCTCCCTTTGTCTATTTAAGTATTACATGTGTAAAATCATCAGTGCGACATCAACAATCATTATCTCCCCTTGCCTATCTCAGTATTATCTCCCCTTATCTATCTGTTTACAATACTATGTATGTAGTTAGAAATATATCACTGATTTAAAATTGGTCAAATAAACAATGAGGTACTTAAATATCAATTTACTTTACACATGTTTTGCTTGTTATGAAAATAATGACTTTGGTACACGATGATGTTTTGATAACTTTACAGAAAACAGACAAGATACTGGGATAAGGCATGAAGGACAGACTGACAAAACATACAATCATGGTCCCAACTGGGATCTGAAAATTAATCCTATTCAAGGGGTTCTACCAAATATAAGGGGAATATACCTGGTAAATTTGATGTCTGTATTATCTGTAAATGTATGTTTGACCTCGACTTGAAGTAGGTAAAAAATCTTAAGATCAGGCTATCATACATTTCAGCACAAAATGTGACATTTTCCTTAGTCTCAAGGAATCCAAACTGTAAAGAAAAGAGTACATACTCAGTATTGCATGTTAATGTTATTGTCATCCATTAGAGAGAAACCCTTGATATGGACATTCAACTACATTCTGCAATGGATAAGAATTAAGATTATTATAGTTCGTTGGCATATACATACTAGGCTAAAGCATTTGAGAAAACCATTATGTACATATTCATGTACCAAAAAGTATTGTTAACTTGCAAACAAAATGTATGAAATGGCTTTTATCTTTTTAAAATGGAACAATTCTAATTAATGTGATACCTGATAGTGTTTTATGGGACTATAGTACTTCAGTGGTGACAGCACGCAACTCTTTGTAATTTTCCCGCTGAAGTGACATTACCACGGGATATCATCCTTTGATGTCATTCCATCACCAATAGAAACCTGCACAAATGTTATTTCCATTAAATTTAAATATAAAAAATAAAGATATACATGTATATCAATCTTTCCATACCTTCTTCCTGCCCGACGTAACAGCTGATTCCACTGTGAGGGTGAAGTGTTCGTCTGTGATATCCCAAACCTCGGCCCTCATACACATACTGTTGTTAGGCTTGTTTTGTAAACCAAAGTAAAGAGAACAATCGTCCTCCAGGGCAGCTCCCCTCCAATAAATATTCATGATCTTAGTATCAAAACTGATGTAAGTGCCACAGTTATTCCCCTTCACAGTGAAGGAATCTACAACGCATAATAAAGAAAAAGAAAATAGCTCTTTGTTAGTAAAGCTGTTCATTATTTATGAATTGTGTTGATGATTAATGTGAATGTGCATACACCATACAAAATACCTAGTTAATGCATATAACATTTTCTTTAACAGAAAATGGACTTTGCAGTGTCAATAATAAATAAACAACTTTAAATGAGACAATAACTTAATTTTAGTAATTAATTAGTAGGGAGAAAACTCATATAGGCTATGCCTGTTGTTCAATACTTTTTCAAATAATTTTTTGAAATAAAATTTGTTGAAATTTAATTGAATCACTTAGTAATTAAGTCTAAGAGTTTATCAAAAGTAGAGTTTACATCTGTAATCAAGTTTGATTAAATACCTATGTACATGTACCATATAGCTGATATCTAATGCTGTGAATTGCCTGCAAATGTCACTCTACTGTGGCCATAGGTTCGCATTTCTAATATATATACCCGAATGGACATGTATACATGTAATACTGGTATATTAGGAATGGAAACCTGTGCTGTGGCCGGTTTGTGTAATGTGAAGAAAGCTTGAACTGAAATATGGTATAATGTGATATCTATAAATCATCAGAGTTATAATGTTGTTTTCATTGTATTTGAATTTGTGAATGAAGAAAATGAATAGAATTTATTAGATTTATGATGGTCAAATCAATGATGTTCACTGTCAGATGTGCTCGTGACTTACGTGTACTATAGCCATCTACAACTCTTGCTATTGCGATAATAAGGAGTAGCAATATGGAGCTCCAGAGTTTTGATCCAAGACAGCTGGGCCAACTCCATGATGGCATGGGTGTCCACATAGTGACCATAACAGTTTATATTTAAGTATTCCTGAAATATACAAATACATTGTTTAATTAGTAGGGCGGCTATATAACAAATGCACAAAATTTCTTTTCACATCTTTTTTATCTAAATTTCTAGTTTTAAAGGGAACAAGGGTAAGCTTATATACATGTACAGCAAATATACTTTTATCTGCAACCAGCACTTGCATGCATTGTCGTAATACACCTACCACATGTATTTTTGCTGTATTTGGCACTGACGGAAAACAGCTGTATTTTATCACGTGCACCGATATCATCAACCTCCTATTGGTTGATCCATTGTTTGAAAGTCGGACATGTTTGTTGAACATTGTAATACACATATGTTAATGAATGTAACAATGCTAAATATAACAAGGGCCCAATTGGCCCGAATTGCTCACCTACTATAATCTACTATCTGGTAATTGTGATTCACACTTAACAAGCATCAGAGGCCCAATGTCAGGTCTCTACACCTCCCGGTTTATATTATGAAGTTGTTCCAAGATTATAGCCTATTTGACACCTGTGACCTTGAATGAAGGTCAAGGCCATCAATTTGAATAAACTTGGTAGCTCTTCATCCCAGCATGTCACAAGCCCAATATCAGGTCCCTAGGCTTCTTGATTATTAAAAATGCATGTAGTTGTTAAAAGACTTTAGCCAATTTGATCCTTGTGACCTTGAATGAAGGTCAAGGTCATTCATTTGAAAAAAAAAATGGTAGCCCTTCATCCCTGGATGACACATGCCCAACATCAGGTCCTTTGGCCTCTTGGTTATTAAGCAGAAGTCGTATCAAGATATTTCACCGTACCTTTGAAAATCAGGCATTCATATTAAAAACTTGATACCCCTGTGACCTTGAATGAAAATCACGTTTTCACCTATTTGGCTTGAATGAAAAAGCTCACTTTGCCCTTCGTGCAGGTGAGCTGGAAAAGTTGTAATTTCTACGCAATTTTTGTAATGTAATGTTACAGTATAAAAAGAATACATGGTCAGTGTCTTCAAATATCAGCTGTATTTTGGCACTGGACAGAAAGAAAATGTCTTTCTTTACCCTCGCCAAAATACAGCTGATATTTTAACACACTGACCATGTATTCTCTATATTACCATGTATACTCATCATTGGGTCAACATTTACAGTACACTATATATCTGTACATATATATATACCAGCTACTGTCAGACATGTAAGGAGAGTTTTTTACAATATTTCTTTCAATCTATCAAATATACAGTAACATTTAACTTTTACATGCATCATTAAAGGGACTATTCAGTGAGGCTAATTCTGTTACATACCCCCCCACCACGAAGCAAAAATATGACATAATGTTATTGTCTCTACAACAATAGACTAGTTTAATGGTGACTATATAAATATGATTTAAAGGGGAAATTCATTCTAATTGAGAACATGAAAACATTTGTAATATATCGAAAAAAAACCCCTAGATGGAAATTAGAAGTCGGTTTTACTGTATATGGCATGAAAAGCACAATCCAAATCTCGCGCGTGTCCGCTTTGAAAACTTCTTGTATGCGAAACCCTCATGCTACATTTGTCGGGAAAATGTATTGTCTTGCCTTAAAATCATTTTTTCACCTACTCGTTGTTCATTAGTTTTACAGGTTAGAACAGCGGTCCGTACAGTAATGTTCCGATTTGATATATCAAGTGTCTCAATTGTTTTCGTGCTATGTAGAACCTCTAACATTTGGTGGATGTAAAAGATTAGCCTGTGTGACCCTTTAATCGCTGATCCAAAATTTGAATAATTGTTACTAACAGTTAGTCAGTTACAGTCAGACAGTACACAGGTACAGCAGTTTCTCAATGTCGTACATAACGTACGTTACATCTAATGGGATTAGAGTACACTATATGTAATATATATGCAGAAACAAATATCAATGGGTTTCGATGACCTACCCCAATATTATAAACTCCTTGATGTTGATTTAAACCACCAGTGTATATGTGCACCTTGTGTTTTGTTTACCAGGAAGTGAAACCAAAAAGGGAGATAACTCTCACCATAATATATTATTTATAGGTAACGGTCGACCAATATCAGAAACATAATTAAAACATACAATGCAGTGTATGTTTCTGCTAATATAAATGATGAATATATAATTTCAAAATGTTATAATTATTCTTAAACAGATCACCACTAGTTTACGAAGGAAAAAGGGCGTTTACAAACGACATTTTATTTTTTTTTTTGAAAATCATAGGTTTGATTAAGATTTCTCACATTTCTTTTACATTCTGAAAAAAATACGTGTGTAACAAGAGATCAAATCAGTATATCACATTTTAACATACACAGCCAATATTTGCTAACCTGAAATTGACCTGAAATTGACCAGAATTTCTGGTTAAAATTCTGACCTGAAAGAAGCAGAAAAGTCAATTTCAGGTTAAAAAACTATCTTGAATTTCAAATGAAATTGACCTGAATTTCACATTAAATTCGCTGAGATCAAATTCTTGTCAGTTTCTGGTCAAATTCATGAGAAATTCTGGTCAATTTCATATTAGTCTTTTTAACCCGAAATTGACCTCAAATTATATTCTGGTCATTTTCAGGTGAAATTCTGGTCACATTCATATGACATTCTGGTCAATTTCAGGTTAGATTTTTAACCTGAAATTGAATTTTCTGCTTCTTTCAGATCAATTTGACCAGAAAGGAATCTTGACGAAATATTGACCTGAATTTCAGGTCAAGTTTTCTTCATATCATTTTCAGGTCAATTTTACTGTCAATGTCATTTCCAGGTAAATGGTTCACTTGCATCACGGTATTGTTAGAATTGTAGCCATTTCTGAGCATATCAGGTGTTTCAATCACACTGCTGAGGAATGTTTGGTGAGTTTGGTCATTTGTATCTAATCTTGTGGGAAACAGATTTTTACAGTTGAAGAATATTAATCAAAATGTGACCATTGAATCGTTTTTTCCTTGACATTTTCAACTGATCATAAGGAATGAGTGTGACCACCCAAAAGTAGCAGAGGCGGCTTAACTACTTCTAAACCATGAACTTTGTGGATATAAAAGACCGCATCCAGCTCATATTATAGCAAGGAGCTTATGGCCCTAAACATTCCAAATGATCAGATCACTAGGCTACTAGGTTGCAGGCTCACCTGCCGTGTGTAAGTACTGTACATGTGAACCTTGTCATATTTGTTAATAAAATCTTCAACTGTATTAGATGTGTTGTTTCTTTGTCAATACGGAACCTCAAACAGAACATTGGTATACGTTTTGATTAGCTTAACGTCCCATTAAGAGCCAGGGTCATTAAATTTTAAGAACGTGCCAGGTTAGTTGGTGGAGGAAAGCCGGAGTACCCGGAGAAAATCTACCGACCCGCGGTCAGTACCTGGCAACTGCCCCACATGGGATTCGAACTCGCGATCCAGAGGTGGAGGGCATGTGGTAATATGTCGGTACATCTTAACCACTCGGCCACCGCGGCCCCATAATCAGTAATGGTATACGAGGCGGACATAGGTTCAGTCCTACTACAGATATACGTGTACATACATTTTTGTATTGTACATGGATTGAAATTAAATATTTATATATTATATCTGGTATTTACCAATAAAAAAAGAATAGTTTTATATAGCACTCTTTTTGTACTATGATTATACATATTTTAGAGTCAGTATTCAAGCACTGAAATGACTTCTTTTTTACACAGTATTTTGACATTTTTTATGATATGATTACATATATATACATACAATTTTTATTTTAGATTCAACTTCAAGCACCTATGGTGAAAGATACATACATCAAATGTAGGAGCAGAAGCATGCACATGCAGTGGCAGACTGGAGTTTGAACCCAGACCTTCGAGCACAGTTCAATGCTTCTATCATCAGTAACAATATAATAAATTATTCACCTACATTGGCACATTTTAAATCACTGTTTATGGTAACTGGTTCCTGCCTTTGCCTCGGGTAACAGTTGATAGAGGTTAATAATATACATGATAATTGACTACATACAATGTGCATATTGTAAATGGATCATCAAAGAAAATCTGTGACAATCAAAGTCATCATTCCAACACATGATTAACTATGGAACTAACAAAACCCATCTACAGAAAGCTATTCGATCACTAAAAAATAACAAAGCGTCCGGCCTAGATCGTATTTTGAACGAATATTTGAAAAATTCTCCTCCGGAGATGCTCCCTGTTTGTGGTAAATTGTTCAATATAATTTTAGACACGGGGATTATTCCGGATAGTTGGAGTGTCGGTATCATCAAACCTATATACAAAAATAAAGGTAGTCCGGAAGACCCAGATAATTATAGAGCTATCACATTGATAAGCTGTCTTGGCAAATTATTCACTTCAATAATAAATAATCGCCTTAATGAATATGAAAAAACAAATTAACTTAATATCTCGAAACCAAGCAGGCTTTAGGAAAGGTCATTCAACTGTAGATAACGTTTTCGTTTTGCATATTCTCATATCTATATATCTTTCAAGTGGAAAAAAAACTATACTGTACCTTCATAGACTTCAAAAAGGCATTTGATACCGTATGGAGAGCAGGCCTTTGGCAAAAATTACATAACAGTAATGTAAATGGTAAATGTTTCAACGTTATTTTTAACATGTATAATAATATTAAATCATGTGTTCAATTCAATTCCAGAACGTCTGATTTCTTCCCGTGCTTAATTGGAGTCAGGCAAGGAGAAAACCTCTATCTCTCCCTTTCTCTTTTCCGTGTTCCTTAATGACATAGAAAGTTATTTTGCCTCTTTAGGTAGTAATCCACTTGAAACTGTAGGAGATAAGCTTTTTAAAAAACGAATTTCACATCTTTGTTGAAATCTTTGTTCTTTTATACGCGATGATACTGTGTTATTCTCAGAAAGTCCAGAAGGTCTTCAAAGTGCTTTAAATGTATTTCAGCTTTATTGTGAAACTTGGAAGCTTAAAAATTAATGTAAATAAAACAAAAGTTATGGTATTTTGTAAGAAAAAAAGTAAACAGAATCATGTATTTATAATGCAAAACGAAACTTAAGAAAATGTAGATAATTTATTTACTTATTTAGGAATTACTTTTAATTACAATGGCAACTTTGTCAACGCGAGACGTAGACTAATCGATCAGGCACAAAAGTCAATATTTTCTGTATATAAAAAAATCAGGAATCTTTCTCTTCCGATAGATATACAACTAAAAATCTTTTTTTTCTTTAGTAGAGCCTATCCTATTGTACAGAGGTCATGTGATGGCTTAGCGGACAGGCGGTGGTAAGATCGGTGCGAGGTTATCCTCTTATTAATCATATTCAAATTGACATTTAAACACTGAACTTTGGATATCCTGTTGATATAACGAAAGTAAACACTACCGTGAAAAATTGTGAAATTTAGAAGCTTGGCTTTCACGTAATTAGCGATAACGATGGCCGATTCAGGTGATATACATGTTCAAGGTCAACGAAGCGAATCACAGGTGAGTGAGTCCTCACGTGCGGTGGACAATGTCACTCCTTACATTACCAGGGTACAGGCTTATTTACACACGGTCCCTGTGGTTGAAAATGGACAAAAACGATGTTTAGATGAAATCTCCCCTGACAATTCCTCCCAGACAGATCCAAAACGTTTATTGAAATACGAGTCGCCCGTTCAAGCTGACCAGACATGTGAATCCTCCATGTTCGTTTCGCTTGACCCTGTATGTTTTCGTGACCAAATGTTACAATCACTCGAGGACTCAGAGTTTATAAAACGCCTAGTGAAGATCCTCGCAGCTCCAGTTGCTGAAGCAGTATCTAAGGCTATGGATTCTGTCTGCAAAGATTCCGTTTCAAAGCTTGCTGAGGACAAAATGAATAAGATTCTCGAAAATAAAGAAGATCTCAAACAAGTGTTGTCTGGTTCTGTTGAGACTGACATTAAAAAGAAAATGAAAACCCAAGACGAACATTTTCAGAAAATCTTGAAAACCAAGGATGACGAAATTTCTGCCCTCCAAGTTAAGATCAAACAGCTAGAGTTGGCCCAAAAACAGCATGATGATGTTTTAGACGAACACGAACAGTATAGTAGACGTACATGCCTAAAGTTTATCAATGTACCTGTACCTGATGAAGAATCGTTCAGTTCATTAAAAGCGGTCTTAGATCTTTGTAACCGAAAGTTAAAGGTGAAGATTACAGAATCTCAGATTTCCCGTTGTCATGTCCTTGGACCAGTCAGGAATGGGAAAACAACGATAATAGCACGCTTCGTCCGGTACTTTGATCGACAAAATGTTTTTGAAGCAAAATCACTCTTGAAACAAAACGGTCACGGCACTATGATTATCGAGGCTCTCACCAAACGGAGACAGGCTATAATAAGTGAACTAAACAAACTCCGTCATGAGAAAAGAATATCATCGTTCTGGACTCGTGACGGCAGAATTTTTGCGCAGAAACAACAAGGCGATAGGAAAACGCAGATTCATTGCATCAGTGACATCATAGCTCTCGTTCCGGATTTCCAGCCCAATCTGCGTCGTTAAGACAATCTGGCTATTGAAACCTCCTGAAAATTTTGATATGTGTTGTTGTTTTTTCTCTCTATGTAACGAAAACAATTATGGTTAAACTTCTCCATGCGTGTATATACATGTATATATTATATAAATGATAAGCATGAATATATAAATGTATATTCATTTGGAAACTCAGTGTAAATATGTAGTCTTTATAACACAATGATTGGTTTTTTTTATCATTACTGTGAAATACTTTGATTCTCAAAAAAACTGCTTTCGATCATTTGCAGCACTATAATAAGCGTGTTAATGTCTAATAAATATTAATTTACCTTCTTAAACCACTTTTGAATCACCTTTCAAAGGTTCATAATGTTAAGAAAAATGAAAATCTCAATCTGAATACATGTACACTTTGTATACAGCAAGTGATAAAAAACACAAACATTATGTGAAAGTAAGATCAACCGTTGGAGTTGCATATAATTCTTTATTTACATTATTGTTTCAATCTTCATCAACAATTACAAAAATTATAGCTGACTTATTTAATGTGTTGAATACCAGGTTAAAAAAAAAGATTAATATTATTATGTATATTTTATATTTATAGAATTGCCTCGTAATTTGTTTGTAAAACACCAAGGACATTATGTTAAAAAATATTAGATGCAATAGGATCGGACATTTAGATTCAGCTTAACCCTATTTATTTACTGATTTATTTATGAATTCTCTCATGCAGCTAAATATGTCGTTCCTTGCATTTTTTTTTTTTTTTTTTTTTTTTTTTAGTTGACTCCATCAGCAAGAACGATAACTCTTCCTGAGTGTTACTTTTCTGTAATCTATCATGCAACTAGAGTTGTCGTCTCTTGGATCGTTTCACCATGAGTAATAACTGACAGTATTGAACAGGTCCTTTCAGTCATTGCTAGTACACACATTTTAAAAGTTTTTCATAATTATTTAATTACCATTATCGTTGGCGGTTAAATATTCCAAATACCTCTGTGTTACAACTTGTACGTTTAGTTTGTATAGTAGTTTGTTCATGTTGTATATATATCTCATTGTTATATTTTTTTTGACATCTTGTCAACATTGCACATTCAATAATACTTGTATATAAGTAATATATATACTGTTGGTTCGTGTTTTTGGTCCCCCCTCTCCGAATATCTTTTCAATAACGCACGTCTTTTTTTCACGTTTTATAATTTTGATACTATTTTGGGACTATTGATACTGGAGTTAACCTTGAGTAATGTTAGCCGTATTTTCTAAGATGTGTTTTTTTTTTTTTTTTGTTTTTTTGTTATTATTATTATTTATCCAAAATCATCTTGTTGATTTATCTAAGTCAATAATCAAATTATATTTATACTTAAAATAGAGAAAATTATCAATTTCAAGTGTTTAAATGATGTTCTATCATAAAGCCTCTTTACTGACCTTACAATTGCAAACACTCTATATATGCATAAATATCTTGTATGTATTTTATTTTTATTTCTTCCTTTCACCCCTTTACCATGTTTTGATTGTTCGTTTCCTTTATACGCCATGCTCATGATCTTCTACTGGACTTTTACACGTTTCATTTTGTTCACTCCGATCTGCCACTCGTATGTATCAGTTGTACAAGTTTTTATTTTTGATAATGGGTAATGATTATATGTCTCACCGAGTGGCAATTGGTACATTTTACTCCAAAGCCTACGGTAAATGTTTTTTGAAATATATGTTCATTTTCTTTTCCTATTATAAATGTTTTTCGCATATCAAAAGTACACTCAAGTTTGATTTTTTCATTTGTTTAAATTATATTAATATGTTTTTGATATCAAATCTTCACAACATTGATTTTAAATTTATTTTAATGCTGCTTTTGTTACAACATATGGATATTGAGTCAAACCCTGGTCCCGATTCAGGTGAGCTATCAATTTTCCATGTTAACATCAGAAGTTTCCGAAACAAGCTAGAATATATAGAAACCCTTGCAGATGAATATGACATAATATGTCTTACTGAAACACACCTAGATGCTAGTCTCTCTACTAATGATTTACTGATTACTGGTTATCATTCTCCTTTTAGACTTGATAGAAATCATGCTGGAGGTGGTGTTCTTGTTTATGTTAGTAGTATTTTGAAAGTAAATAGACTCACTGATTTTGAAGTACACAATATTGAAGTCTTATGGTTGCAAGTTTTCCTTCCTAGCAATAAGCAAATTATAATTGGCACAGCATATCTTTCTAATTATCATAACAATATTCAATTTTGGGATGTCCTGAGATTATCCTTAGATAATGCCAAGAATATTTCAAGTAATGTTATTTTATTGGGAGATCTTAATGTAGATATGCTTAGTGTTCCTCAAAATCATGTATTTGTGGATATCATAAACACCCATGATATGAAAAATGTTATTAGTGAACCTACACGAATAGGTGAAACTAGATCAAGTTTGTTAGACCCTATTTTGTTATCAGATTCCTTACACTGCATAGATTCGTCTGTTATTGAATCGGACAAATTGTATACTGATCATGAAGCCTGTATTGCTTATGTCTCAATTCCGTTTAAAACAAAACCCGTATTCAAAAGAAAAGTGTGGTTATACAATAAAGGCAATTTTCAACTATTCAATAACTTGATTAGGGATTATGATTGGAACGCTCTCTTTGAAAACTGTAATTCAGTACATTTTGCTTGTGATAATTTTACAAAAGTTTTTCTTGAATTTGCAAATACATGTATACCCAATAAAGAAGTAACTGTCAGGCCTTATGATAAACCGTGGATGAACTCTGAGTTAAGAAAAAACATGAGATTAAGAGACAGGTTAAGGAAATTAGCAATAACGTCTAAGAGTCCTAGAGATATAGCAAATTTCAAAACTCAGCGAAATAAGGTAAATAATATGAAAAAATATGCAAAAATGACATTCTACGATAATGTAGGTGAAGTAATTGATCACGATTATAAAGGAGACCCCGGAAATTATTGGAAATTGGTAAAGAAACTTCTAGGTAGTTCAGGAACTACTGAGTCTATCCCCACTCTTATAGATCCAAACACTGGTCAGTTATCTGCTGATGATAAAGATAAAGCAGATTTACTAAATAATTATTTCTGTAGTATTACCCATATAAATGATAATAATGCCGAACCTCCACTCTTAGAAACAAAAACTAATGGTAATTTTAATTCTTTGATTATAGATGCTAATGAGGTTTGTGATGTTTTAAAAAATCTAAAACTTGGTAAAGCATCAGGTGATGATGGAATCAGTCATCATATGCTTAAATACACTGCTGACACTGTTTGCAAACCTTTAGAAATTCTCTTTAATCTATCCCTATCGTCTTGTGTTTTCCCAGATATGTGGAAACTTGCTAAAGTAATGCCACTTTTTAAAAAGGGAGATAAACACTCCATTTCTAACTATAGACCTATATCTCTTCTTTCGACTGTTGGAAAAGTATTTGAAAGGGTAGTTTATAAGCATATTTATAATTATTTCCTTGAAAATTCGTTATTTTTCCAGTTCCAATCGGGCTTTATGCAGGGACATTCAACAGTTTACCAATTGATAGAAATTTTTCATAACATTTGTATAAATCTGGAAGAAAAAAAACATACTTGTATGGTTTTTTGTGATATCTCAAAAGCTTTTGACCGGGTATGGCACAAAGGTCTACTTATAAAATTACAATCATATGGTATTTCAGGAAATTTCTTGTTATGGTTAGAAAATTATCTTAGTCATCGACAACAAAAAGTATTTATTAATAATTCATTTTCCGAAATTGGTAGGATTATGGCTGGAGTCCCCCAAGGCTCAATACTTGGTCCACTTCTTTTTGTTATCTTCATAAACGATATTGCTGATGAACTTGAATCTTCTACTCGTCTTTTTGCGGACGATACAGCTCTATTAAAATCCTCATCATCATGTAGAGACATTGAACATGCACTTAACAGCGATTTAGAAAAGATAAATAGGTGGGCAAAAAGATGGCTAGTATCTTTTAATCCCAATAAGACTGAAGTGCTCTTCATTTCAAACTTGAATGACATTGATGCAGATTTAGATTTGATTTTTGATGGTAACTTTCTAGATTTTAGTCAATTTCATAGACACCTTGGGGTAACTTTTAATTCAAATGCCAATTGGTCTGATCATGTCAATGAAATCTACAAATCTGTTATGAAGAAAATAAATGTATTGCGTAAACTTAAATATATGCTAAAGCGTGATACCCTTTTACAGATTTATAAGTCATTTATACTACCGATTTTAGAATATGGTTGTGAAGTTTGGGATGGTTGCTTTTCAATTGATTCAGATAAGTTAGAAAGGGCACAAAGAGAAGCAGCAAGAATAATCACGGGTTTGCCATCATTTGCAAAAAACGAATCTCTTTATAGTGAATCAGGTTTGGAAGTACTAAGTGATAGGAGAGCTAGAAGAAAACTTAAATTATTACATAAGATGAAAACTCATGATACTCCTAACTTTCTTTCGAATCTATTACCTCCCACAGTTGGTGAAAATAATCAATATGCTCTAAGAAACAATAACGACTTTTGTATTCCAAACTATCGACTCTCCTCCACTCTCAAGTCTTTCTTACCTTCTACTTTAAGAAACTGGAATAATTTAGATAATGATATTAAGTCATTACCCATTTCTTCTTTTAAGATTGCACTTTCCCAACAAATAGTCTCTCATCGACCAATTTATTTTAGCTATGGTGACAGAAAATTAAATATTGTTCACACCAGATTGAGGCACAAATGTAGCAATCTAAATGACGATCTTTTTCGTTCAAATATAGTCGAAAATTCTCGTTGTACAAACTGTGGAAATCATTGTGAAAATGCTTATCACTATTTCTTAGAATGTCCTAATTATTTAGATGCCCGTACAAAGTTAATTAGCGAAATTAATGAGCAAAATCTGGAAATACACCTTAATTTGCTGCTTTTTGGTGATGAAAATTTGGCTTTGGAGGTAAATTGTAAAATTTTTGAACATGTGCAATCGTTTATTAGGTCCAGTGGAAGATTCTGAACATACATATAAGCTTTAAACATACAACAGCTTTTACTACACAATTATTATTAAATTTATTTAAAGTAATATTATTTGATTTGTTTAATCTGTATAAGATATCTAAGTCATCATGTATAATATGTTAATTGTGTTATAATGTTAGGAGACGGCTGTTTAAGTTGGAATAACTTGTGCCTGATCCTTTTGTGTTTTACAATAAAATATGTTTAAAGTAAAAAAGAAGATTAAATTACAAGATTAGTAGGTTTTTGGAATAGATTGCTAAGTAATGATAACAAACTAAGTAGCATTTTATTACAATTGGCCATACATTTGCAAAATGATGCTAATTTTTCTTTTAAATGGATTTAATGTTTACAAAGTATTTTTTAACGATAATTTCTACAAAGATGTTTTGAAACAACGTCTGATTGATCAGTTTATACAAAGATGGTTTTCCGACTGTGCTAACTCATTTCGTGGACAATTATATTCTGAAATTTAAAACAGAATTTTGTATGGAAAAATATTTATTAAATTTGTCAGAACATGCCAGAATACAAATAACAAAACTGCGTACTTCGAATATTAAATTTCCTATAGAAACGGGTAGATGGTATAATATCCCAAAAGTGAATCGTTTATGTAATTTATGCGCCGAAAGCATTGGTGATGAATTTCATTATTTGTTTATATGCAACAATATTACTTTATCGACTCTAAGAAATAAATATATACCTCGCTATTATTATACAAACCCAAATATTGATAAGTTTAAAGGTTTTTTTTATCAATATGCAACCAACAAGTTCTGACAGGTTTATCTATTTTCCTAACCAAAATGTCCCCTCTTTTGTAATTAATTCCTGTGCGGTTGTTTATCTGTTTGTTCTGATTGAAATATTAAGTTATTTATATGTACACATTTATACATATAATGTGGATTTACAAGGTGCGTGTGCGAGCGCGTGACTAAATTGTATAACTACATGCTCATGTACATGTGTGAGAATATTAGGTTTTTGATCGTATGAATGTGTGTGTGTGTGGCAGGTTATACATCTACACACGTAAATGTATGAGGATAATATGGTTGAACGTATACATTGTATGTATGTGTGTGGCTGGTGTTATCATACACAAAAATTACCAAATTTATCTGTCCATTCTGTCAATTATATTTGTATGCCTCCTCATGTTACACATATCTTATGTGTCTGAGTGTTAAAAATAAAAACTTGAAAAATTTTGAATTCAAAAATGGAAAGTTTGAAAATCCCTGGGAAACATGGCAGAAACCTTCTTTGTGGAACTTGTTAAAATTCAAGATCCGAGATGTTGACCGCAGCAATATACCAAGTTCTCAGGTACTGTATATTTGATAGCATTTTTTTGTTTAATGTGAAAAATGTAGAAGTTGTTCTTTAGTTATTTGAATGTCTGCAAAAAAAAAAAAAAAAAAAAATTTACACTATGCTGAAAGCGGTACTGTACTAGTACAGCAGGACATTTTTATGATTACTTTAAGTTGCGAGCCTTTTAAATCATTTTGTGAGTAGAAATATTTGTTATTTATACATGTTCCAGATTGATGCTTAGAATTACTTTTTTTTGTATGTTCATGGTTGCATAGCAACCTTTTTACACAACAAATATGTCATATTCTACTGTATAATTTATTTCTAACGGGAAATATATAGTTAATCTTTGTAATGATTGAAAGCAATTGCATATTGATGTACAGAAAGTTGAAGATTACCAAACTGTAGAAATTCAGCGCATTTAATAAAATAAATTATGAAATGAATAAACAGATGAGTATGTGAACTGTAAAATGTAATTATTGTTTTTTTTTTTTTTTTTTTTTGTGTTTTTTTTTCCCATTAATTCCATCAGAAACGCAAACCTATATAATATTCTGTATATCTTTTATCTTAAATGTACATGCATTCAGTTTCTGGTTTTAAATATCGTATACTGTAAATGCATATCTACACCATATATACGGAAGTCACAAGATGACATATCTAGGTCACAACAAGATGATCATTATTTTATTTATTCACGGTAATTTTATCTTCACTTTCTATTGTGTGCTTTAATACCCGTTATCTGGTGACGTAACATTTCGTGTGCAGGCTATCTATCAGTCAAGTCGGCGATGACAGCACAGATAACTAGTATTAATCAGCGGACCGATATATACAGGTGTTATCGACTGGAATTACCTGTGTGTATATTTACACACGAGCGCTCAGTGCGGCAGGTGAGCTCGTGAGGAATCTCTGAATCAGTTGTGTGTTACATGTGTGAAACGAGGGATTTGTGCAAACCCTGAATTTAGGTAAGTGTCCATTAGAAATGCATTTGAATGTGCCTGATACAGGACTGTCACGTATTTCAACGGATACTGAACAACATATTTTGTGTACGTTAGTGAGTAATATCAACTTGCAGATTCTTTCATCCTCAGTAACCCAGGCGATATATACACTAACGTTATAGTGTAGCGTAGTGTGTAGTGCGATCACCCATAGGTCTCCTACGATGAGATTCTTTAGGATACCTTGTAATAATAGAATAACATTTCTCATTGATAACTTAGAATTTCAACTTTTATATTGTGAGAATCAAACTCACAATGTAATATACATATAGGTCTCTGTCAGAGTGTACCCATCACATACAGTTGTTAAATGTATTTGTTTTGAATCTGGTTTTGACTTATTTGTTATTCAAAAATAATAACTAAAACACAAACTTTACTTGTGACAAACTGTCGAGTATAGTAGATGCCTCTCGAAGAGAGGGGACCTTATATATGGGATCACCTTGTCGTCGGCATCGGTGTTGGTACATTTCTAATCAGTGCAAGTTGTGGAAACAGTAATATCCACAGCAACAAACTGATATTGATTTCTATATTGATTTAGGAATACATGGGCTATGATCTATAATCAGTCAGAAAGAAAACGCTGAATTGAGAATACCACAGTGCGGGAAAAAAAGTTCATAAAACCCAAACACATACAAATATTCACAAATAATTGTATTTTTGCGAACATTTGCGCCATCCTGTGTCTAATTTTGTTGGTTATTTTGTGTCTTGATAAAGAAACATATATTCGACATTTGTCAACTGACAATACTTTGTTCATGAATGCTGTTGAAATTACTTTGTCCTAGGTAATTCGTATCCTACAGACATCAGTTTGTGAAGAACTAGTGTTATCTGGAAAACAACCGTTGATATTATTTCCTTAACCCATCATATTTCTGCTAATATACAATATATATATTGCATATAATGCTTATTAAAAAGCAATGTTAACGATAATTTACCATACGAGAGATCGTCGTATACAACATATATTCAATTCAATCCCAAACTTTATTGACAACGCCATTGCATAACATTCGATCACAAAGCCAAATGAATGACTTTAAAACGTCCGCAGTCGTAAACCGTAGCATCTCGAGGGAACGTCGGTATTTTTTCTATATAGTTGCCCGTAATAGCTTTTCACCTTTCAACTTATTGTCAACATTGACCGTTTTGTAAAATTTAGGCCCCATATCGCTTTAGAATATCGAACCGTAATTTAACCAATTTTAGGATATTTAACTTGTAAAAAGTGGGTTATTCGCAAGCAGACGTGACCGACTTTACGAAACATTACGTATCATGTTTTGTATAGTCGTATCAGCTGTGACGCAACCTAAAGAAAATATCTCGTAATGTCCTGTAACAGCCCATGGTCACTGGTAATCGATTAGACTAGGAGATATCGCTATTTAGGTAAAGATCAACGGCTTTGTATATAAGTAATCCCGTTAAAAGGTCTACCGCCCAATTTCACATTCAACCGTAAATTATTAGACGAGACGTCAAGAGGTACTCCGAAGGTCGAACAAGATCTAGAGGAGACATTCCAAATGATAACAATGTCTGTAGATGCAGACATATTACGTAGTGTTGTCTACACGTTAAGATTGTTTACAAGATTGGCGAGGACGATAAGACGATGTTAATTTTTATTCATTATTTTACCCTAGGATTTTGTCAATATATTTCTCGAATGGACATATATAGATATGTATACCAAACTTTTTTTTGTAATTTCAATTTGTAAGATAACGAAATAAGAATTACATTTTGTCGAACCCATTATTGTTATCAGTTCGTTGCAACGATTTATAAGTGAGTCTCACTTATAAATCCTTGGTTCGTTGTCATCAACGTGGATATGTATAGCCCCTTCATCTCGATTAACAATTGTCTTCGCTTCTATGTTCAAACAATATGTTCTTCATGAAATTCTAATTAACGTTTAGAAAATATCTCAATTTCAACCCAGGAAAATTAGTTTTTATTCTTTGCCAGTTATCATATACTGATGCGAGAACAACCCATTTCCACGTCTTGTTCAAGTATTCAACTATTCCAGTCTGCTTTATCACAAGCTACATTCGAAAGTTTTGAGTTTACGCTCGATAAATAAATTATGAGAAGTTTCTTGTGTACTTTATAAATGTACCTAGGAAAACGAGGGGCTTGACCTAGAAAAAACGGACTATAAAAGAATGGTCAAGAACTGACCATTATTTGAACAGAAAATTAAATATTTACAGGATTTTTTTTCGCTGAATATCACTGGACGTGGTCAGTTTTCCGATCCCCACCTAAACACCTCCTGTCACGTTCTGGGTGCTTTATGCCATTGAAGTCATTCAAATGTACACAGTGGTCATTTTCTCAAACTTTTGTTTATTTTGTCACATTCCGGAATGTTTAGCATAATAGACCCCTATACACCTACATTTATATTGTCATTTTGTACATGTATAAACATTACTGGCTTTAAAATCTCTTTAAACAGACAGAGGAGAATTTTATAATTGTTTGCGAAAATGTTTATACATTGATATGGGGATCACTTATGTTCATAATTCCAAAATAAATTTTGATCAAAATGAACTACATTCACACAATAAAACAATCCATAAATGTTACAACAGTACATTGTATGTGAATTTTGCTGATCATGCACTCTCGGTCATGTAATAATACTCACAGTAAATGACAACTCATATTTTAAATCATCAAACTAACTATATCCTCCTTAACTCGAGCTTCTCTAATAAGAGACCACTTTTCAATCTTCCTTGAGTGGTCGCTCAAGACAGATTCGACTTTACTCTGATTGTGCTGTCAAGAAAATTGAAGATCTTCCTCGTCTCCACCCGAACGTCTTATAATTACGGTGACATATTTGTAACCTTAAGCTATTGTTGATTTTGTCACAACAAAATGAATTTGGAGTATCTTGAGGCAAAGGTAAACACTGAAGTCATCGATTTGACAAATATCTTCCGGATCGTTCGCAGTTTGTATCGCCGAAGGCATAGGACCGAATTATTTATTCCGTGTTTGTTTACAGTGATTGATTATTGATTTCGATTGTTAATAGTTTTACCGATATGGCACATAAATTATTCGATGTGTACTTCTGACGTATACGGGAAAGGCATTACGGATCCTGGGGGAAAGCCGGAGTTCCGGAGGAAAACTCTTCCCTATGTATCTGGTACTTTCAATACCATTTCTTTAGCGTGCTATAATACATTGACTAATCTATAACGAAGGAACGCAAGATGGATTAAGAGAAAATAGACTACATCATTAACATTTAGAATAAAAAGTTTACCCAATTACTTCAATAGATATTCAAGTCCCAACTTTTTCTTTCAGTGTTCGGTAGTACATTTGTAAGCGGGAATAGTCATGTGAGCACAGAATAACACACATGTACTTGGATAGGCTGGGTAAATGTTTATATTAACAGTTAAAAACCATAAAGGATTAACTTGAATAGATTGTTTATGTAATGGAGATATAACACGCGAAGCGGTTTATGATGAGAGTACACTCAGATTTTTGTGTTATATCTCCATAACATAAAAAATCTATTCAAATTAATCCTTATAATTCATTTTACTAAAGATATTCTCTTCAACATTTAAAATTCATTTTGGGACTCTTTCGTCTATGAAATTATTACGCCGTCATCTCAGCCAATCAGAAGCGACGTTACAAACGGCGACGCCATTTTTTCCTTTATGGGCTGTTAAAGTAAATTTTTAAGCCAATGAAAATGCTCGTAACAAGCAAAATTGAATTATTACTATGTATGTAAATGATTTAAGAAAAAGATAAAGATTGTGTCGTCATATTCAGGAATTGCACGCAAGTTACAAATATAATGTTCCAAATATGTTTTAATAAAGATACACGCAACTGTCATGCGTTTAATTCCAGACTGTATGTAATTGATTTTAGAACATTTTATAATATACATGTATTTTAATAATTTCTACATTTACTGTCATTTTTAGTATTGAATTGATCAGATTCATGCAAATCAACCGTTCAAAGCTTTGAATTATCTCAATTCAATTTCATTTTGTTTATTTCCGTTATAAGACACAAAGTACAATTTTAATACATATCAAATAATTTGAATCATCTCGCTAGACCCTTTATCGGTAATGTGTGTTTATTTAGAATAATGATAGTGATTATGTAAATAAAGCGTCATTTTATACCACAAAGAGAACAGTCCCGAATGAGTTATAGCTATTGTTTTACAATCTCCATTGTCGTGTCAAATCACCTATCATAATCAGCTTGTGTTTGTATAATATTCCGTTAAAATCTACTCATCATACCGCTCAAGCTTTATATAAAAGTGGTACAACTTCACTGTCGTCACATTTCTGTACGAGTATAGAGTTATTGATTGACGGATATTGACTAGGCTTATTGATCTCTTCCCCATATCAAATATAATTCTGCGATGGAGCAAGTGACTGAATTTGAATTCTCTAGCTGTCCTCGACCTCTGTTTTGTGGGCAACAGATGGCCGGAGATCGACATTCACTGGGACAACTAGAGATTGTATTCTTTCTCATAATTGTGATATTTCTCAACCAGCACAGAATCATACGTGAAACACTGGATTTTATTTGTGGGTTAGACGTTTAATATATGGATATAGTGAAATTGGATTTCATACCCAATTGCGAAACGTACATCCATCACTTTTCATAAATGCACAACTTGAAGCCATAACCTGTTTTTCCAGTGCATTCGTTAATTATGACTTTTCTGATTGCGAAATGGATCTTTTTTTTTAAATACATGTATCAGAATAAAGTGCATATTTTAAGCACAGGGACCTGGCAAGGAATTTTGAACCAACAGTATATATACCAGGTCCCTGTGATTTTGAGGCATAAAATGCATTATCGACAACATTTTTCTTTTCGTTACGGGAATGTATTACAAGTTTATGTATGGATGTATGGGTTGCCTTATCAGTCGCTCGCTAACATCTCTAAATGGACGAGTTATATATATAAATAGTTTGTGGTCATGGTTCGTTGATATTAGTAATATAAGCCAACATTGATATAACTTCCATCTAGGTACGTGACAGTTTGATATTAGGATTGGAAAAAAGTAATATGTATATTTTATATGCCATTATGTCTATTGCATGAAATCGATAAAAATTTAAAAAAATAATAATAATAAAACTCACCAAAAATGTAAATTTCCTGTCGGTGTGTCATTCACAAAGTACGGCTGGCTTTTTACCTCAGATGACAGAAAAATATACTGTTATAGATTGCATATAGAGCTTGACAAATGATGACCCGATACCGTTATCAAATGGGATGAAATGGGAAGTATACGCAGCTAAGTGAACACTGAGGAAAGCATGATGGTTGTGTTACACCTTTCGTTTTGTGTGGTAATGCATATGTATGTAAATTCTCGGCGATTTCAATGTGTATAGAGACAGCCCCGCGTTTTGAAACCAAAGTAGGGTAGACCAGGAGAAAAGACCTAATTTACATTAATTTATATTTGTATATTGCTTGGGTGTCGAGATGAAACCTATATCATGTTAGCTTACTATTTCAATCTTCTCCAGTGTCGAAGCGACCATGTATGACATTTGACCTCCAGCACTGGTCTTGAATTTTGACCTCAGAGGAGACAAGGACGAAGATTGTGCGACCACGTGTGTTGAGAAAGAACAGAGAAATGGCAATCTGGTTCCTAGCAACGGTACTGGTTCTCGGGGAAACTTTTACAGAAGGTAAGAGTGCATGTACATATACAATGGGTAAAGTGGATTTCATTTATGTACATGTGGTAAAGAACCTGTTTGATTATCTCCTCGCACGTGTATAGCGCGTGATTACAGTGTATTATTATTGATTAAATCTTGTGATAAAACTTGACGTCACAGCTTTAGTTTGTGCTGTGACGCCATGGCATTTTTAAAGTATTTGAAGGCGCTTCGTGGTTTAAATTTATATGAATCTATAAATAAATGAATTTTGAAATGATAGAATAAAACAAGTTTGCAATTTATGTTGCAGCATCTATAGCTAGCAAAATTGGAAATTGTTGCTATAATGTAGCTACACATTAATGCGGTTCAAAATTATTACATTTCCCTTTTCATTTTGTTAAAATGTAGATGCTAAATTGATAAATCTTTGAGAAGCATCAGTTCTAGACCTATCTGAAATATATTAGCATGCTGTTCAAATGTTTCATAACGCAAAATCTTTATTTTTTTTTCATTTTATGGTATTGCTAGTTCGATAGTTATGGCACACTGTAAAGTACTTCTGTGACAGCTTTTGAGTATACGTAGAAAATAAAAAAGAAGTAATCAGAAAAATAATGTTAACAGACAAACAGCCAATTCAATCGAAATCACATAAACATCTAACCCACTTTCCCTTTAGTTGCAGCACCTATATGTACGTATATAATGTCACTAAAACTAGATTTATTCTGTATTTCCAGCGGCGTGGCTTGAGCTTACAAACGTCACATGCGCAGAAACATCACACGTGGTCGAAGACGGAAGCTCTTCAGTAACGCCATACTATCTGACGTGGGACGGGCGCAAACTCCCAGGAAACTGTAGAGTTGGGTTCAACATCACACATCTTGATCAATTTCAACTTTGTGTCAACGTGGAAGCCTTTTCTTTGGAGACGTGTGCCTTTCATATGCAATATTTTGATGGTTCGTCAATGAAGCAAGTTAGTATATAACCGTTATGGTGTGATATTACGAATTATCGTAATGTATTGACCATTTTATTTTGGTCTATTGTAAGTGATTACAGGGAAAGACCATGAACCATGCAAATATTCAACGTATAAATTGTTACATACAACCGAAATGGCAGCTCCGGACCATATCCGGTAGCCAGATGTTTGCGAGGTATGATTCTGAACCATGAAAGTATTGAATGTGTACGTTGTTACATACCACCGAAATGGCAGCTCCGACAGCCTGTGTTATACATACCACCGAAATGGCAGCTCCGACAGCCTGTGTCACTTTCGAATAAATGATAAACCGCTGATATACATGTATAACATTTTCACCCCCCCCCCTTATTTCTGATTATTTCATTTTCTTTGACATGTTGACATTTTTTGCAGATAATTAATTGTGGAACACTGAAGAAGGAATACTGTGTTGCATCTAATGAATTGTTCATCAAATTCACAACTTCACAGAAAACTTCATCCATGGTAACCATTAAAGTCACAGCTAAATCTAGAGCTGATAAATGTAAGTTTACTACGCATGCTCATTACATACATTCATACTTCTGGCTAAGACTAAGGAACCAGACTAATTTGGGACAAAATGTAAATACATTAAAGTTTCTTGTTTATTTGTATATATTCAACCAAATTAAAAAAGAGAGAGTAAGTCCGTTTTTAACACATTTTGTAGTTAATTATTATATTGTACAGGAATTCAAGAATGTTAGAATTTTAGTCAAAACCTTGGTGCATTGTTTCTACAGTCAAACTGGGATTCTGACTCTAAAATTCTTTCAACTCGTCAGGATTTAGTACTATATTATTATAAATCTGTAGGTATAGAATATAGACACGAATCAATAATGTCTAAATGTCCGAAATTGAAATGATATCTCTCAAAAATTCAATGGTCTACGTCAAGGCGATGCCTTTAGTCAATAACGCTTTTTAAAAAAAAACTTTTAAACGTGAAACGCATTACCGTATTTTCACAAATATATGGTAGCTAATTTCAGCCATGTCGTCAAGCGAAGAACGACAGTCTGACAACGCACCAAGCGAAGAACGGCAGTGGGACAACGCACCAAACGAAGTGCGACAGTACGACAACGCACCAAACGAAGAGCGACAGTGCGCCACTTGAAGAGCGACAATCCGTTTCTCGTATGGCACATTGTCGCATTTCGCCGGACGTATGGTCATTTTTGCTTGGAGCATCGTCGCTCTTTGCTTGGTCAACGCCCTGCCGCTCTTCATTTGGGACATAATATTTGTCGTTCTTTTGTTGGCGCATACATTGTCGCTCTTCGCATAATGAACAGTCTGTCTTCCATGACGCTGGTGCCACATGATCGAAGTTAGTCACTGTTTTATTCATCGATATCATCATATCTTTAAAAGTGATTCTAAAATCACTTTTCTGAATTTAGGGACGATGAAATATTTATACTAGACATTGTTAGATATTGAAATTATTATACCAGATAAATATTTATAAAATGTATCGATTTGAGAGATATATTAATCAATATTGTTATTTTCTTTTCCTTAGCAGTTTTGATTGCCATCGGGTGTGTTCTTAGTGCTGCGGCCTTTGGAGCGTTTTTCGTGACAATGTACGCTTTGAGGAGATCTGCCAACAACGAAGGAAAATCTTGTTTGATATGGAAATGTTTGGATGTATGTATTCCGGAGAAAACTGTGCAGCCTTCCTTAACTTTAGACTATACCCTACACACGATTAGCCTTCCACGTGCAGGATATATCAATCAAAACCAATATTTGGTGCCCGGAGGAACTCAGCCATTAGGTGAAGTTTCCACGGACCCACCCCCTCCGTACGAACCCCCACCGCCATCATATGAAGAGGTGCACAACCCCAAGTTTGAAGGACGAATTAATATACAAGAATGTGCTATCAGTGACGTCAGAACAGAACTGACCTTTTCTGGAATGAGATTATAGCGAGTTAAACCGGGTATCCGGTTGAACTTGTGTATTAACTAATTCATAATTCAGAAACTAAACGAGATTATATATAGTGATAATTCTGATACATCGAAGTTACGTTGGACTTCCCTTCGTTTCACTTCGTCAAATCAAAGATACTTCCCTTCGTTTCACTTCGTCATACCAGAGTTACTTACCTTCATTTCACTTCGTCATACCAGAGTTACTTCCCTTCGTTTCACTTCGTCATACCAGAGTTACTTCCCTTAGCTCACTTCGTCTGATCAGAGTTACTTACCTTCATTTCTGCCCATTAGTAATGACGGAGTGGACCAATGGGAAACTGTTCATTTGAAACTCTTGATATATTCCAAAATGATAGCGATCAGATAGCACTTAACCGGATATCTAGTTGAAATGTACAAGTATATTAACCGCATTACTGCTCTCGTCATATGGTACGTTCTTTGAATTTAGTTGAGGAAAATATTTGGTATATTTCGATGAGAAATAAGGTAACGAAATTAATAATTTTGAATAATTACATTTTTCATAAAAAATGCAAGTTTACACTTAATATACAGACCTTTTAGGAGGTTCACGAGAACTAGAAGTTGCTACGTAAACCAATTTGTTCGCTTTCAATTAGCAATTTACATATCTAACTTCCAGTAATAACACGCATGACTGAGTTCGCCGTCATTCTATCAGCCTTACCAGACTTGCAATTTCACAAGAAATCTTCAATTACAAAAGTGTTTCACAAATTGATGTAACTTCATTAGCAATAAGGATACTAATTTCGTCAAAATGAAATCAAATCCACACATATACTCGTGCTCAAAAACCTTTAAACTACTATAAGCTGTGAATGTGATAATGTTAAGTTTATTTCATAAAAAAAATGTTTGTTCAAACTTGAGTGGCACAGTAAAACCGTAGCACTATTTGTCATCGTTTGCCAAAAAAAAAATGAAATAAAAATAGCACGGGTTTCTTACCGCTAATAGGTTTCATATGTCGGGCTGCAGTATCTTTTTCTGCTTTAAGTAAATATTTTTGTTCGCCACCTGTGCACGTGTAATAACTTTCTCACATCTCCTTTCCATGATTACAACATTTCGTACCACTCAACGATAGTCCATGTTACGTCAGCCTTGAAGTATCAGAATGATCACATACGTGACTCGCCATATTGTGAGGTCTCGTCTCGCTGAATTTACGGTTTATTTTCTGTTGGCAATCTATATGGATATGATTATTTATAAACATCAAGATGCCAAACTGTTCATATATATATAAATGTCAGATAATTATTATTTCATAGATATCGTATGACGTCAAATCGTCATCGATCATCATTGTACATTTAATGTCACATATTACAAGGTATGAACAAAACTAATAATGGCAACTAATTTATTAACAATTTATCTCAATTTATACATTTTGTTTGTTATAATGGGTTTATCTCATTTGTTAAATACATGAAGGAGGATAGTCAATTAAAGATATATTCCTGATCTATCAGAGTTACTTCCCTTAGTTCAACTCCGTCAGTATTTGAAGGGAAGTAACTCTTGATAGATCAGAATAGTTACTTCCCTTTGAACTTCCTCAATTTGCCTCAATTTGTGCTCTTCTCATTTCTCAAAAGATCTCTCAGCATATCTATAGATGAAAAAGCTTCCAGAAGCACAAGGGCTACTATTTCTGGAAGTAGAAGAGGAAAGATCGAGTTTGGCTCGTCATTATTGGAGGGGAATTAACTGTGATATTTATATTACAGTGTCCCTGCTTATGTCTGCATACTTCATTGATTATTTTCATGTTATGTTATATTTCTGCAAATATCATTAACGTCCTTAAGCAAACTAATGAAAACTAATCAATTAATCAGCATTCGCCCACTATACAGAGTAGGCATGATTAATTACATCGAAGTTATCTCCCCTTGATACTCTGTTAAAAATACATTATAGTTAGCTGACTTGCAGATTACATGTCATAATGTACGAGTTGATATTCAAAGTTGATAATCAATTCTTTTTTTTTTACTTTTGTAATAAACATAAGTGAAATTGACACAAACAATTGAAACATCTTTGTTTTGTTTTAAATTGTGGCGGATCTATCACCATCGTTATGCTGCACTTAAATATGTACAATGACATTTCTTGTAAATGTCCAGGTTTAAGATGACTTTCCGCATATTTACGCTCAATTTTCATTATCATAATGCATATTTAATTTTTGTTACAATCCTCAAGTTGCATACGTTTGGGGTTTTGAGATTTTACCAGGTAACTCGGAAGAAGAAATTATAAAATATATGTCCCTTTCTCATAATTATTTCAAACCTGTAATAAATACAATACGGTGAAGAAATGGCATTTACTTTTACTACAAGTTACCTATAAAATTTTGTATTAAGGTAAAACTCGTAACTTTTAATATTCAGGAAAATAAAAAAGAACGGAGTTTTGAGTGCAAACACACATGGGATTATCTTTAAATCTAGTAATATCTTGCATATTCATAAAACCACTATTCTGGTACGATGGCAAGGAGATATCTCACAACGTCACAAATTACAACACTTAGTGACCTGTACATGTACCGTGTATATCAGGTCCCAGTTTCATGAACATTCTTTAAAATTTAATGAAAAACTTAAAATTTTCCATAGGAAATAATTACGGAATTACTGGGAGTTTCTCTTTTCTCATGTGTTTTATCCAAACCAACCTACATGTACTTCAAACTAATTTTGCGCAGTTATCGACCTCATCTATATTCCCATGGTGACGTCTTCAATTGTTAAGCCATATAAATAATTCATTCTGAGTTTTCGTCACTATATGAATCAACAAACTTACGAAAACAAACATAAGCCTATGAAAACACTATGAATACACTATGAATACAACGATTCTCGTGCATCGATCAGCTGGGCCAGTTTCATATCATTCAAAAAATAGTCCCCCACAATATTTTAATGTATACTATTTAAAGTGTTTTTTCTTGATAAGTCAATCAAATCTTATTTTAACTGTATTTCTTGTTTATCGTTTGTCATTTGCAAAAAAAAAACAAAAAACAAAAAAAACAAACAAAAAAAAAAACAAAAAAAACCAAAATGGTCGACCGGAAGGCGGAAGCTTGAAAACGCGATGTTGTGGAACGACTTTGTCATCCAGCTGTTCCATTAATCTCGTTTCTCGTTGTATATGGGTGTAATAATCTTAATTAGAAATTCTAATGTAAATATATAGATTGAATGTGTTTTTCTTTCATAGCGACTATGAATAGTAGAAGCTATCTACATATCTTCCGAGGAGCGCTATATAACTTGCTCCACAGGATATGTAGATAGTTTCTGCTGTTCATAGCCGCTATAAAAAAATAGAAAAATACATTCAATCCATATTTGATAATCAAATAAGGAGATCATGATGATATTGTATAACACCCTATCATACCAGGTATGGCTGACGATTGACAAGTCAAGCGGTAAGGTGTGTTGATCGTTATCCTTGGCGGTATGCTTCAGTGAGATAGCACTATAAAATGAACAATATAGTTTCCCTATCACAAGGAGACACAGCACTGATAGCGCAGGCCCCCGTGTTAATGCATTGCCATCTTCGATACTCCAGGGGTTACTATCTCTAACGTTGATATAACATTAGTGATAGTAACCCCTGGAGTATCGAGAATGATGCATTGCATTCATTGGATGATTTCTAGAGTTACAGGTTTACAGAATGTTTTCCCACCGAAAGGTCGATACATCTATCGATATTTCCTTCTTGGTATTATTTTAATTTCAAAAGTTGAATCCTCTATATATGACAAACTAGTTTTGGATAATTGTCGAAATGAGTGTGTGTTTTTCTTTTAATAAAAGCAACGGAATTATCAAGATATCTTCGACAAAGTTCGTTAGCTTTCTTAGATATTTTTCTTATGAACTTCGGGCTTTACAGTACTCAACACGAGCCGAGAATCGATGTTATTGATTACAAGACCGCGCACGCCTACACATGTGTAAACGTTGCTACACATATCTATACATGTATATCGTGTTACACACAAATCAACACATCTGTGAAATCTGACGGAATATAACATTTCGTTGAAAGCGCATGATATACAAGTATTCTTTCCGTATGGTAAACTGGTCAGATCTATCTAGATGGACCAGATGTGACGTACATTGTACATTATCATGTAAACTGCAATTTGTTTACAATCTCATGATCAGAACAGCCATAAAATAATCTTTGGAAGACTGGTGCCTGATTAATTATGTTCTATAAATAGAGTAGAGTGATCAAAATACGGAAATGTTAGATTTTTGGTGAACACTAAACCACAATCAAAATGATTCGAAGTGACCAAGGACGTATACTTATCAGTGGCGTAGGAAGATGAAACGTAATGGGGGGGCAACGGTCCTCAATATTTTGTAACAACCCCCCCCCCCCCCCCTTCGCGCGCCCGCACCCACAGGAGATACTTGATAAACTTATTACACATAATCCTCGTACACATCTATATACAGTGATTTTGGTGTTTGGGGGATCCGGGGGTCTCCCCGGGGGAAAAATATACGATTTAGAGTGGCAGAGATGAGATTTACGATACATTTTGTTGAATTTGCGAGAGCTGAAGGAGCCAAATTTTGGTGTTTGGGGGGGGTCCGGGGGTCTGCCCCGGGAAAAATTTTACGATTTTGAATGACTGAGATGAGTTTTACGATGTACTTTGATGAATTTGCGAGCACCGAAGGCGTGAGATTTTGTTGTTTGGGAGGTCCCGGGTACTACCCCGAGAAAAAAATTTACGATTCAGAATGACTGAGATGAGATTTACGATGCATTTTTTGGAATTAGTGAGCGCCGTAGGCGCGAGATTTTGTTTGTTTTTTTGGGGCGGGGGGTCTCCCCCCGTGAAAAATATTACGATTTTGTATTTTGATGAATTTTAAGAGTTCTTAACATGGTATTTTTTTTTTATGTAAAGTTACCTGCTATGAAATGATAATTGTGAGTGCCGGCAGCTCGTTCTGAACATACCGGATTCACACCATCGGCACTCAAAATAATAATGAATTGATTGTCTTGCTAAGACATATAAACAAATTAATCTTTTAAGAAACATTTTTTGAAATAGTATAATCCCTTGATAGATATTTTTAGTCTAGTTAATGTGTATTGAATTTTCATTATTAAAGGTTTGAACATTACTTTCTTGAATGTTTTAGGAAACGCGCCGCACAGCGGAAAAAATTCTAAAATTAAGTACAAGAATGTGCAGGATGACCCTTTTTTGTTTCAAATGTCCATTTTTAGAACATTTCACTCGGCGAAAATGGGGGGGCAAAAAGACATGTTTGCCCCCCCGTACTGGGGAACGGGGGGGCAATTGCCCCCCCTGCCCCCCCGCTTCCTACGCCCCTGGCCTATGCATGATTCGAAGTGACGGAGGCATGGATTTTTTTTGCAGAACAGGACTATAACATCGTTCATATACTTGTGAACTAAAAGTCCGAGGTATATTATAATTTAGATAGACTTGGTCCACCGATTTCTCAGTTATTTCTTAGATTTCGTAGCAGAATTATAACACTACAGATTATTTCACCCTATAATCTTTTATTTCACAATAAAGAAAAATACATTAAATATATACCGTCACACCGCATTGTGATAGTTTTAATCCTGGATATTATGCTATACTCTTTATAATTTAAATTAAGAAAAGTATATATTTGTATTATTTTGAATTGATAAAAATATTTTGGGAAAAATATGAAAAAAACAAGAAAGCAGATGAAAAGCATGCTTCGAATCGTTCTGGTTTCAATTCACTTTTGAATGTTTCATAGGAAATTCGAAACTAAATGATAGAATGAGTTTTATACCTTTTTAAGCTACACCTTTAATTAGAAGCTATTCAACAGGGGCATTTAACCGATCGTTAATCTTATACACACTCACTCGTGTACTTGTCAGACAACTACATTGTATATACGCTATAGACCATTCTAAATATAGTAACAGGCATATGTATGACATATATACGTGAAGGCTGGTCGAAATTGATTTGTTAGTCGCATGTGTGTATACGTATTTACCTTGGAAACTGTACATTTTCCCACCCCGGGAAGTTGTTGTAATGTGACATGCTACGTTGGGTGAAGGGTAAGGTATCGATTTATATTTCAAAATTATATTTATCTTTCATATTTAACAGAATGTAGTGTTTTATGTTCGATCCAACTGATCGTTATAAGCCAAAGGGCTCGTCCTTCTGTTACTTCGGCCAGTGGTCACTTATAGTCTAGATCTGTCCATCCGGTCATGATGACCATGACATTGGATGACCACAAGGCAGTAATTAATTTGTGACATCAGACATAAATGTAATGTTATGTTTCACGTTCCTTTCTATATATATTGTGAAAGACACTGAATACTGCACATAAGTAGTCATGCATTCTTTTGATGTACTTGTACAAGACAATTCAGCTTTAAAGTTATTGCACTTTTCGTCCAAATACATATCCTACAACTACTGTATGGAACATGTATAATTTGTACATGTTGGATCTATGTATATACATGTACCTTATGTATTTATATGAGTCAATTTGTATCAATAATTAGAATGTACATGTATATTACATTCTGAACTCATCGGAGTTTCTCTGAAATAATATACATTTTGTATGTACAATTCCCGAGGAGTTACGGATGGTACATTTAATATTGGTTTCATGTATGATATACAATACAAATGTAACTATTTCATATAATGTCGATGTCGATAGCCAAATGAACACCCAGAACACAGCTGGTTTTGTTAATCAATTCAATGTGTGACCGGTATCCTTTCACGTGTACTAGTACTGTATACTTAAATATTACCAAACGATCTCTATTACAAAATCACTATTGTCACCAAAATGAAAGTTTTTAATTATCAAAAGATATTTTTTAAACCATAGAATTATACCTGCCCGTGAATTAGTTAATAGTTTTGGTGAGTTTTATTTTCAAGATAATTTAATCGCAAATTGAATGTACATTTTCATGAAACGATGAGGATTGTCTTTGTTATTGATAATGCCCCCCTCCTATACAATCTTTGAAACCACAGGGACTTGTGTTAGAAACTTAGGAATCAGACATGTCGCAGATCCAAAAATTACCAAGCCAAATTTTAATGATGTTATTAATATTATTTTAGGACTGGTGGCTAATCTAGTTATGATATAAACATTTTACATTATATTATATCCACATATGTGCACATGTACGTGTACACGCATGTATACAGCCCCACAAGGACAAGTAGTGACAGTAGTACATACATGAATGTCTACTTGTTTGTCTATGAGATCGATAATCCAATGAAAGGGTTAAATGGCCGAGTTTTACCTTTCAGCGAGGAATCTAAATGTACACAGATGTACATTACATGTATACATGTAGGTGTATATGTTTTAATTACTATGGTTAGATATAGACAGAACTTTGACTTTGTAAGAAATTGACGATTTATCAATCTACCTTGTGAAATACATGTAGCAAACATTAGCATTGTTGTCAATATTCAGTATTTCGAAATATTAACTTTGCAAAAGTTCAATATATAGGATGTTTAAATAGCATCTATTTCATATCCAGATTGTATGGATTTTTTTATGAGTTTTATGCGTTTTTTATCTTCAGTTTTAATTTAAACAATATTTTATTCGAGTAAGCTCTGATATAAATACATATACAAATACATTTGAAATTAGGATAATTGGAAAACAAGCTAATAACTTATACTTTAAAATTCCTTCTCTTATCTTTACAAGTAATAATTTGAGAACTTCGAGATGAGTTTCATAATATTTTGAAATTAATACAAAGACTTAAATAACCATTCAGATGTAATCACTAATCATCAAATTAAAACTTATAATCTAAATATGTGATTAGATGATATAGAGGCATTTTGATTTAGACCTTCGTGAATGTCTAAAATAGTCTATGGAAATAAAAATGGACCAAATTTACAAACTGGAATAAATTCTCAGATCCCTATGCTTTTAAGAAAACATACATCATCAGATATATATGTTATCATGAAAAATCACACTACACACTACGGATGTTGAGGACGGAAACTAAAACATTATAATATTATTTCCAGGTATCATCATGACTTAGCTGTGTGTTGGTTGTGATTTTCCGGAAATCCCCGAGAGACGCCGAAAATGACTCGGCGGGGATACACCACCGGTATCGTTGCAATATCGATTGCAATGATGATTTACCGTACAGGTAAGTTAATTATCTTCATTTGCTTTTTTCACCACTCAGGTGCAACTGCTTAAAGATATTGAATTATCATTAGCTTGTACAAAACACTAGACAATCGCAATTCTTTTATTGTATTTTCATATCTTTTATTTCTGTTTGACCGTTTTATGACGCGCCGCATCCTACTTTTACCGTCGTTATATTCATCCCTGGAATATTTCATAGCGAACTGAAGGGAGTTCAGGAGCAAAACACTGACCAATCACAGGCCTGCAAAGACTTCCTTCGGCGATTACAGATACAGCGACGCCGAACACATAAATATTATATATATAGTCAACCACAATGCACCATTTTTCAATTCTTTTGAAGTACATCAAAGAACCAAGCTACCTTCTCATGTGTTGTTGCACAAGCGCCTTCATTTTTTGCTATGAAATATTCCAGCGGCTGATGTTACGACAGTGATAGAAACCCCTGAGATATACGTACGAAATCAAGTGTGATATAAGGTACGTTATGTAGGAATAGTTCCTACATCACATATCTTCATATAAATGAAGATAAACCCTAATGAATGAAAATGTAGCGATGAACAGAAAACCCTTTTTAAACTAAGTTTTGAATATTTCCGTTTTATTTCCAGCTGCTGTCGAAACAGTAACGTTAGATAGTTATTCCTGCAACGATAAGGTCAGTATTTCTCAACAAGACACAAAAAAGAAATAAAAAAACACAAAAAACTTAATCAATATATACAGTATATACTTTTTAATGAGTTCTTTATTGAAGTATATCGAACACTATCAAAATTTTATTTGAAAATCAATCCACAATCTTGAATGATTTTATACCTTAAGACATTTTCAGACATACGATCCACTTTTAGAAACTAGTCATTATATATTATTTGAAATGTTTGCCTCTTAAAGTAATATCCTTTCTTTCAGGTCTATGATCTTGACCATGGGGATTCCATAGAAATAACATGGGAGGGTTTAAGTCTGCCGAGCTACTGTCGTCTAGGAGTTGAGGCTCCAGATACAAGTTCTTCCACCTGTATAAGCATAGAAAAATTCCGTATATACGGTTGTGTATTTCAAATTCAATTATATAAAGAGGACAGCGAATTCCCAACACATGTAAGTTTTATGAACAAAAATATTTATTCTAAGGACTTTTTTTACCTTAAAATTTCCCATAAGCATTACTGAAGTTAAGGAAAGTTTGTTAACTTTCAAAGATGTTCTTCTTAAAGTGAATAGTCGGGCAAAGAAAACCAGTCTAAATGCGTTCATTGGCCTTCCAAAAGTTCTCACATATTAATACGACGGTCAAGTTCTGCTTAGTTTCCCAGTTCTGACCATTAAAGTAAAGAAAAGTTGAAAGCATTGAAAGCGAGGCTGTGTGGAAATGTAACCACGGACATAGTGAGCCGGGAGGACGTTTTAGAATTCCCATACTTTAATTTAATTTCTTCGTACGCAGACATATTTTGACGAGAGATTTTTATTTTTCCATTTCATAAGAAATTATACTGGATACATTCACACCATTTTTACCGACTTTAGCCATCCTTGCCCGACTGTTCACTTTAACTTAAAAAGGTTTTTCTACGGAGAATTTCAAGTAAAGAAATCATCTTTCTGTTTGAACTGTCTATTTCGGAACAGAAATTAATCAGTCATTGAATATTCCTGACTGTTAATTGTAATTGAGCTAAATTAAACGACAAAGATGTGAAGTTTTGTAACTTTCTATTTGTAAAGTTGATGGTTTTAACTTGGCCTTTTACAGACATATGACTGCTCCAGTGCTGATATTGATGATGAATATTGCATTGAAGAACAGAAAATAACCTTACTTAAGTTTACATACAACCGTACGGGGTCTGTCTCCTTCCGGCCCAATGTTAGGCTAACCGTGAAAGTGGATGCCATGGAAGTTACAGCAACAGATGAAGGTAGGTCAAGTGAATATTAAGTCACCCCTGGGATTTCATTATGGACTGGTCTAGACTTTGATTTAGAAGATCCTACATGCATCGTCAGGGATAATAAAGCTAAAGTTTTGTTTTATGTTTTGGATGCAATAACTCATCCCTGATGTTTCAAAATGGACTGATCTAGTCTTTGATTTAGGAGAATATAAATCCATCGCCAGGGGTGAATAAATGTGTTAACATAACGATGGTACAGAATAAAGTAAAGCTAAAACTTGATGGAATGACAAGCATACAGCTTTGCGGAGCAAATATTTCCTACAATGTTGACAAATAAATTTTCAAATGTTTGTGATATTCGGCCCCTTTATGATGACATAACAACACCTATATCTAAAAATATAATAAGACAAAGGGATAGAGAACGATATACGTATGGAAAAAACAAAAACAAACGAACCCAAAATAAATACGACAAGATCAAAGACAGTAGATGGCAGATGCTGATAAAACTCAGGCAAATGGCCAAGATAGTTGAAATGCCCCCTCTCCCCAAACATAATGATTCCGAGTGTTATCTTAATTATATTACACAATAATTACTGAACATTAAAAAACAGGTTACCATGAGATAGAAAAAAATGATGTCAACAACTACTAGTATCATCCAAGCTCAACGAGTGACACATCCGTAAGAAATGCTTCCTTCTACAGTATGAACACATAGTAAATACAACGTAGGCTGAATAGGCCCAATACATTTTCACCTTTTCAATGATTATCACTAATATGATAAGGGATACGTGCACTCTGATTTCCCAGTTATTTCATTCCAATAAGCGGAGATCATGTGAAAATTTATGCAAATTCAATGGGTTGAAACGCAACGATAAAGAAGGGGAAAATCGGGACCGCATAAATTTATGCAAATAACAGAACTATTCGATTAACCGTTATGCGAATAGCTAGAGCTCTCTGTACATTCAGGGAAGCTGTCTTTAAAGGACATTTTCTGTTAATAGGTTGATAAGAAAAACCAAAACTAGTACGACTAAACAAAACTATACGTCCGTTGGCGTAAAATTTAACGATATTTTTTGTCGTATTTGCTTTAGACACGGTCATTTTGAATCGCGATGATTGCACACCATATTGTCGAATTTGTTTTGACTAATAGTAGAACGGTGTTCAGTGGAGTAAAGCGGATATTGAAGCACGTGGTTTCCCTGCAAGGTATGCTTTTCATTCCATTGTTTTTACCGGTGAGGCTATTGTTGTGGTTTTTTCCCTGTTATGCAACCGTTTAGGTTTAAGAAATCAACCAGCCAGCAAGAAAAAAATAATAAAATAAAAACCTAACAAACATGAAAAAATGAGCGGAAAGTTTCCCGTAAAGAGCTAAAATTGTACAGACAAGTTAGTATATATCTTTTTCCAAAAAAATAATTCCATTTCAATGATCTAATTTTGAAAATAACTTTGTTTTAATAAGATTTAACATTTTTGAAGATGGTAAAAATAATTTATTTCCTTGTTGCGCATGTCCTTTATTGTTCATTTCCTTAAATAATGTTTTTATTTGTTTTTTTATCTTGAGACTTAAAACCTGCTTGCAGGCGGACACAAAACAGTGAAAAATAACTCCACAGCAATGGCCTTAGAATGTATGCTGAAATAAGCCAACGTGTTTTATTGAAATATTTTTAAACTAATACGCTTTGAAATATTCACGTTAAATCATCTCATACCATTTATCTTTTTCTACAACATGTATACCCTTTTATTTGCAGGTGGAGTGAGCTTAATATTGGAGGTTTTCATTACTGCAATAGTCATCATAGCTTTTTTCGCATTTTTCTTCCTCCATAGAAGGGATAAATGTAGACAATTCATAGACTGTTTAAAAGAAGTCGCCTGCATTCCATGTGCCTTATGTGAGGTCATATACACTAGAGGGCGTCGTGTTTGTGGCCGTGTGAGGTCATGTGACATTAACTGCATTAAAATTGACTGCAACAAGATATTTGTGTGTTGCAAGCCTCGCCCTCATGAACCGGATGTGGCGGAAACAGGAACTTCTACTATAGAAACCCAAACGGTGTCCGGATCCGGAAATAATGATCCAGGTAGGAATGCTGTTTTGTAGTTTAGAAAATTACTCCAGGAAAAGGGGAATATCATTTAAATAAAAAATTGTAAATTTAACACTATATGTACAATAAGGGGCAATTATGGCCCCAGAATGTATAGAAATTCAAACAATGTCAAATCTCACAAACACAGCTTTCCAAAAGAGTTGAGTATCGATATTTTCGCAATCAAAGATGATTTTCCACTTACAGTATTTGTAGATGGGTTAAAAGACGATATATTTAGGCCATTTCATGCATTTTTATACATTTTCTTGCAAAAATGGCTTCAAAAAGCGTAGTTTTCACATTGGCCGCAGCTTTGTCCAAACACCATTTTTTGTCAACAGAACCAACATAAAAATTTAAATCTTTATGCAAAATGTCGAATTTGGACACAAATGCGGCCAATCCGAAAAAAAGAAAATTCTATGAAATTAACGAACCAGAGATCGCAGCGGCGGTAATAATAACATAAAACGGTATCGGGCACGGCTATTATTTATCCGGAAAAAATAAATCGGAAACATATTCAGTGTGCATATATGAACTAAGAAATAATGATAATATTAGTGATTATTTTGATTAGTTTTATGACAATGTATAAAATTATTACTCCGTGCAGTAAGCGCCTTTCTCAATTTTCTGTAGCGAAAACGTTGCGATAAAAATAGTGTCCGTATTCTTTTGCCCGGATTACGGTCCCGCCTTTATAATGTACTCGGTGTTTTGACACGGCGTAACTGGCGATGTTTACGCTGATTTTCTATATACATTGTCTTCCCGGTCGTTTCAACATGGATCGTGATGTTCAATTGAAGAATCAAGTATACTCTTCTTGATATATATAGTCTATAGATTTACTACTGTATATCTCACGAGAGGTATTTTGATCATAGATGGGACCCCGTCAATGACCTGACATTTCGGTAGGCCTACGTCACTGAAAATTCGAAGCCATGTATCGTTGGTAGGCCAAGTACAGTAACGTTAACGTTCAGTTCAACATAGATCATTCCGTCATACAGTAAATCCTATTCATTGACACCATTTTCATGTATAAGCCTGTGTGTTTTAAGTGAAAAATGTTCATTTTTTAATTTTGAAAATCTGAAAAGCGATTCTACAGTTAAGCCTACTACAGAGACCGGACAGAAGTATTCGGACAAACGAGTCGTGATATATACCGCTAAATTTAGGCTAGAGTAGTGCAATACGGTAGGACACTGGACATGGGTTTAACTACTGTAGTTATTTTATCTCTATATGTTATAGATGTAGTTATATCATAAAGGCGTTATATACCTTTATATAATAAAATCTAATCTAGCAAAAAATTGTTTACATTAGAGTGCTACAGATTATTAAGGATACATATCTTCATTTTTTCAACTACAGAGTGTAATTACGAAGCATGCGTGGCAGTCGTGACGTTCTGTCCCCTGTTCCGAAGGTAGTGAGTCCGAATCGACATTTATACATATATATATTTTTTTTAATTTCTGAACCCCAACTTTTAAGGAAATTATCAACTCATCCTTTCCTAAAAAAATATATCTATTTATATATTAAAGACCAATTACCTTTCCGAAATAAAGAATTAATATTATTTCAATAACATTAATTGTGTAAGAAAATTATATTTATCGATGACCTAACACAAGGCTTCAACATTTAACAAATGCAAGCTTTCCTTCGTAATCTATTTTAACAGTGAAGTACACTTCGCTGTTTTGCTGTCTGGCGCAGTCAGGACGACGGCTAAAACATAATACGACCCGCGTTATGAAAATAGCATTAGGGTTATTTTGAATAAATTGGTCAGAATGTGTTGCCAATTGAAGTATTAACAGAACGCTAATAACTTTTGCAAATCTACAAACTTATCAATCTCGTTTTACTTTCCAATTTTAAGAATAAAGAGCCCTTTCGGAAAGGTAGCGGGCCTTTTAGTAATAATATGTTAGGCCTATACCTACATGTGTTATTTTAGTAGGCCTATAGTTCCATTTACAATTTAAAATATTATATTTAGAAATATTGAACCAGGAACATTCTTAACCTAAACCGTATGTGAATATGTTGTTCAATCTATTTTCTCCTTTATTCAAGTTGACATAATTAAAAAATAATAATAATAAGGACACCATTACCATAGTCAACATATGTACTATGTACATACTTCCCGGTAGTTATACATGTAACCATTGACTTTACTGTGATCAAATGTTAAAATGCATATACATATGCATTGTGTATGAATTTACAAATAAACTATGTTTAAATCAAAAGACTTTATGGTTGCCATGCTACCAGTATTAATACTAAATATTTGGGAATAAACCACTGCAAGGACACTGGCGTTGCTTGTCAAAAGTATTCTCTTACATTGAAAGATCATGCTTGAAAGTAAATAACATAAAAACAGCTTATTAATTGATAAGAAAGGGTAGATGTGACGTAACGTAATTCCCAGAACAGGATACAAACCTCTGGAACACATTGAAAAGGTGTAAGTCCGAAGTCACTTGCGCGGTTGAAAAATGCTTGTAAATTAAACATGACCTGTTGTACATGTATCTAAATCTATTATCTTCCATTATTGCACTTGGAAATATTTACATGAATTAAAGTATTGTCGATTTTACTTTTGTAAATAGCGAGCGTATACATGTAATACATATCGTAAAGTAGTACCGTAGTGTACATATGTAGTAGTGCCATAAGATTGTGATAATATTACGTTGTTGCTATCCTTTTGGGACTTTGATATAAAATTCAAGAAATGTGAAGACTACCCTGTTGTTTTTATTTCTACGTTACCCTCAAATAGAATTAGATGATTAAATAATGTCAGAATAATACCGACAACTGAAATACAGAAATGGAATGAACAGACGTAAAATTAGATTGATTAAATATCTTTAAAATCTCATTATTTTGTGTTTTTAGTGTCTAGAGTGTTGTTGCTATGGAGAGAAAATGGTTGCTATGGTGTAACTATGGGCTATAATATGGTTAAGTGTTATGAAACATGACATGGTTTCGATGATTTCTTATACACATCACAAAGTACTAACTTTCTTAAAGTTTCCACCTTAATCTACGCGTTAGAAATTTTTAAAAGCAATTCAAGTGTCTGTTTTTGCATCAATACTGTATGCTCGTTGCCAGGCCTGTTGCTAGGCAACAACATAACAGAATGTATTGAAAGTGTGCATTTTATAATTCCCATATATTGATGTATATATAGTATCAAAATAAAGGCAATCTCTGTTGGGGCCAAAATTGACCTTTATTGCACCTACTCCTTTAACACTATATGTTGTATAGAATCTATTTTAATATTGTAAACATAACACTACATAAAATTAAAGTTATTATATTGCAAATTGAATTACATTTAATATATGATTATTATCTTTTTAAACAATGTTATATAATTATATATTAATTAATAGTTATTATGACATATATCTTACATTAAACTGTTAGTATGAAAACATTTTTTCGTCTCCACTTTTCATTTTTGTAAATCATACTTCAGATTACGATGAAACATCGTTTGAAGAGTCTTCACATCCATCAGCAGCCCCTACTGACAATGGTTGGGCCCCGCCTCCTTATGTAGCCCCTTCTCCCGAGGTCGCTCCGCCTCCTTTTGACGAATCAGCGCCACAAGCGCCCCCTCCTTCATATTATGACGTCATCACTGGGGGCGTCAGTGTGTCCAAAGCATAGATGAATAAATCGTTTTGTATCGCATTTTGTCCTAAACATGACAAATTTATTCGTACTGTCGGTGAGTCTAAATCTCCAGGAATGACAGCCTCCAACGGCGCTATCATTTTCCAACAATAACACCATGACGTAAGACCACAATATTATGACGTCATTGCAATACTGAAATGACGCTCCAGCAACTACATTCCATGGCATTACGTAAAATGTCTTAAAACTACTGAAGGTAAATACTTTGTGCAGATGAAAAATAATAGGTTTAAAACAAATGATTTTCTCGGAACTTAGAATTTCACTATATTAGCTAATCAGACTTTGTTCTAGATCATTCTTTTCTCATGGATATGTGGTCAACTTTGACAAGATGTTATGCATTTTATACGTCAGAGCTATGGCAGAGCCACCTGTTTTTGTATCAAGATCTTTAAGTTAGACAATATGTGTATGCATTTGTATTAAAGTTTTTTTTCTTCAAAATTAGGCAGAAGCTGTTTTGTTATGTTCAATATTCCGTATTTTCATTATCTGCCCTTGTGGATAGGTTTTAATTGAGGCGTCATGTGTTTGAGTGCGTGACGTCATACTTTTCAGAGGAAACGACGTGAATTTCGCTCACAAAAATTCTGTAATATGCAACTACGGAATAGGCATCATCGGGATTTCTAAGCCTAGGAATATGTCAATGATATGAGCAATATAGTTACATTCTGGGTTCTTCTGTAATTTTTCTGATATTAAGATAAGGAATTATTTGTGTGAGAGATATTGCAAAGACAATGCATTATAAAAGCCATGAATAAAGAATTTTGTTATCTTCGACTAAAACGATTTGTATTTTGGTACACTTTATTGTCCTTTGAAACATCTTTTATTTCTAATACAAACGATGAAATTGAAATCACATTTTTTGTCTGTACTTTTCCTATGATGGACATTTGTAAATGAAAATTGTTGTCAATAGCTTTTTGTATTATCTTCCGTCCAATTTGCAAATTACGTTGATTTGATGCGATATAACAAAAATGACCTCATTTATCTTTGATATTTATATGTTTAAAAAAGGGTAATATGTATATTTAAAAAATACGAAGTAATGCGTGTTTTTCATACTTATGTGAACCAAATGAGCAATTGGCTCTAAGAAGTGACGTTATTGTGATTTTTACAAATTATTTGAAAAAAAAAAAAATAAAAAAAAATAGAGAAACAATTGATGACAATGTATTCAACAATCTGTATACGTTATAAAAATATATTATCATTTTAATCTATGACTTCTTGGTTAAATTGAGTTATGGCTTATTTGCAAATGATTGAAAATATTTAAGTTATATTTTTTATGTTATCATTATAGATAAAATAGTTCATGTTTGATAATTATGTTATATATAATGTAATATTTGAATTAAACTTAATAATAACGAAATGTGTGATAATTATTTCGTTTTATAATTGATAATGTTTGACAATCATCAAAGTAAATATATATGTTTACAAACATTCAATACTGTTAGGTTGATATTTATGATTTCAATGTTACATGATATATTCTGATATTAAATAATGTTTTGGATTTTTTATACAGTTTAATTATTTATGTGTACTTAACGTTATTTTTTTACTAAATGTGATTTAAATGTTAATATAAGTGTTTTACAACTAAATGTTTTAAAGGATGATTTCGAAAACAATATGTAGTCTAATCGAAGCATCTTGTCTTTGTATTGTTTCTTTTTATATCTACATACTGTACTGAGTTATATTACACTTCTACTTGTCTATAATGTTAAGTTTTTATCATTTTCTGCAATGTGTATAAATGTAACAGTTCACATTTACACGTTTTCGCTATAAATACGATTTGGAATATCCGCTAGATATACTGGATTGCAAGGAGAACAAAAAAAGACGAGGCATCGAGTAGTTGAGCTGCATCATATAGACATTTTGTCATACTACTTGAAGTCAAGAATCAAACGTTTAGAAAGCGTGGGACTGAGATGAAAGAGAGAATTTGTTATAATAAAGCAAATCAAGCACTGTGATTATAATCTTGATATGTCTTTTAAAATGATTATGTTTATAAATATTATTTTTTCCAAATTTGTCATGTCTTATTATTTATGAATATATAATTGATATCTACCCGGTATATAATAGATTAAAGTTTATGTATACGCTATGGGAAGGATTGTGTATTTTTGGCCCTTAACTTCGCCTAATTTCTAAAAAGAAATGATTCTCAGCGAATAAGAAATTGTACTTTAAATATTTTGTTTTATCCCCGTTAAAGTTTTAAAATAATATATTTTGATTATTGTAGCTCTGATTGCCATGATATTAAACCAAACATCCACAATATGCACATACAATGTATATGTGCAAAAAAATCTTCGCTGTCCATTTATTTTCATTGTTCTATAAAAAAACCACAATAGTTTATAGAGAATATATAGGCACTTTATTCAGGTACATCTTTAGGAGACTGCAAAATTTCTTCAAAAATATACTTCATGACAAATGAATGGAAAAAATGCATGAAAAAAGTATATGTTCATAAAACGTCAACAAATCTGCATAAAGTTTGCATATTTAGGATAGTTTTCATTTATACTTCTATCGTTAGCAATATTATGGGAAAACAGCTTTACAGTGATCAAAATGTCATTAACTACACACACTGTATTATCCTAACACAACTGAACGAAGTAGAACACGGAACAGAGATTTGATGAGAAGACCAAGTGTTACGAACTAGTAAGCATCTTCTATTTTCCTAAGTTACAAATTCGATTGAAAACCGTTGAATTACATCGGATCTACAAATAAACAAACACGTTCGAAATGCATGTCAGACTTTATAATGAGGGATTTTAACGTTAAATGATTTTGAAGGTATTTTTATCATCGAGGATCTTAAAATTGCACAGAACAATAACATTTTTAGGCCCTGTAACTCGTTTGTGGTGTTGGAAAACAACACAAATCTTTTTTTTCTCTCTCTCTCTTCAGTGATACTAAGCGACAAATGTAGCGTGGTCAATTGGTGGTAACTAGTTAGATCTCAAAATAGATCGAATTACTTGACCATGATTAAATCATTAAGATAACAGTATAAGGGCCTTTCTGTATTGTGAACATTGTGAGACACCACGCATCTACATGGTTTTCTAGCTCTCGTCAGTGATACCAAATAAGGACCAATGGCGTGGTTGAATGGCGGCAAATTACTTTAGATCTCTATAAACAGATCAAACTAATTGGCCACAATTAACGACGGTATAATAAATGGCAAGCATTGGAGAGTTTGATAAAAAGAAGGAAAATTAAAAGTAGGAAGACATAAGGTACATAAAAATAATGAAAAAATAAATATGCAATATTTCTGGATTTTATTATGAGCAAACTACATTGACACCTGAGCGCGTTTATATACTATTTCTCTGACCTTATACCGAAGAAACATTGGCGAAGACTACACCCATTGTAATCTTCCACTAATTCAGGTAATTATCAATTTGTGTGTTTTGTTGTTGTCGTTTTCTGGTTTGTAGCTGCTTTAAAGTAATATTTTGTTAGCAAGTTTTTCATAATTGTAAATGAACGCTCGTTTTACCTTTAGTTTTTTATTTAGATAAACTTCAACAACATTGCTAAAACAAAGAAGCAAACAAAAACAAAAGAAAAAAAAATCGAAAAAAAAATCATTTGTATCTAAATTGAACACTACCTCGATTAACAGCGTTGCTGGATAAGATATACTATAGTTTATCCCTAAATAGTTTGGTTGGTTTGTAAATTAGTATTAACTTTTTCTTTGAATTATGCTCCTATCTTGGAAGTAGAATCTCGAAAAGGGTTGGTAGTTGGTACAAAATGTACTCATTAAAATTGGAATAGACACCAAATCTAACGTTAGCAGTTATTAGGCGATAACTGCAATAGATAACTTGGCATCTAAACTTATGTCACAAGTTTTGAATATGCGAGCTAATTGCGGTGTTTTTTTTCATTAACTTAGCTTGAATAACAAAATTGATCCTATATTCGCACGTTTTCAATATAAAAATTGTAATTATTTTAAAACCTGCTTATTAATGAATATTTTGTTACTTTGCTTATGTACGAGTGTGCATTCTATTCCTCTTTGGTTCTATAGTACCTTGTACCTTTCACTTACATTATACGAAATAGTTAAGTAGTTAGTAGTTTTATTTGGTTGCACTTAAACTCTTTTTTATTTTTATTTATGACGAACTACTATGTTTCATTAGCTACTGTCAGCAACAGTGGACGACACGTAATTGCCTATCTTAACAATGTTCAGAAAAGATTTCATCTTCGAAATAAATAAATGATATCTCAATCCCAAAGCATTTTGTTCATTTTTGAGTATAAACATGACACTTTCTTGACTTCCATTTTACGTGAACATTAAGTACAGTACACTGTAGCAATAAATAAATCAGCATGCCCAATAATTTTACATTAATAACAATTTAATAAACTAAACGAACGGGAGATAACTGTAAAAATTCAAACTGTTGTAAAATTGTCTGTAAAAAGTAATCCCGTCTTTGCATATTACAAAGTTATCTCCCTTGCGGTTAGGTTTCCATTGTGACGTCATTATTTCTTTCTCTGAAATAAATGACGTTATGTTTGCAAACATGTGACGTCAAAATCAATATTTATCAGCAAGGGTTAATAAATTCGTGATATGCAAATACATTTTTTTTTGAAAATTACATACTGCAAACCAACATATTTTCGTGATGACCTGAATTCGCATATTCATGCAAAATGACCTTTTCACTGCGATTGAATTTCGCGATTTAGACACATAAAGTTTTATTGAACATTGTTTCGTGCATTCACTCGGGATATTTTTCCGGAGATATTTTTTCGTGGTATCTTATAGCCCGCGAAATTCGCGAAATAAAATCGTACACGAAAATTTGTTGGTTTACAGAATGCATGTGTTATGGCACTAAACAATCAATTGTTATTTATTTATGTATCACGTGATACCCGATAACGTTTGTGCGGGACTAGTATCTCCAGTGGCAATGGAACGTAACTCTTATCGTAATCTTCCCGCTGAAATGACGTTAGCGGGGGATGTCATCTTTTGACGTCATTCCATCATCAATAGAAACAATAGTCCCGCATAAACGTTATCGGGTGTGACGTAGTGCGTGAATTATTCCCATTCTTACCTCTGTTTTATTGGCGTTTTATTAATAGACGTCTGTGTTGTTTTTCAGGAGGAATAGCTGGTGTCGTCGTTACTGTCATTATATTTCTTGGTTGCGTCGGAGGATGTGGTGCAATAGTGAAGAACGGCACCAAGTGTTTATGTGAACTACTGAGAGAAATTTGCTCCCGTTTGAGTGACCTACTATCAAGATTATGTGAATGCATTGGTGGATGTGTGGGCGACGTTTCGAGTACTGCCAGGGAGCCTGCGCACGTTACAAATATAGCAGCGGCACCGGAACCGGAAACAGAAGCAGCAATTAACCTGTCACGTGGTAGCAGCATGGTTTCTCTCAGTAGGTATCTCTGATCTCACCGATTCTCTGATTAAGGATTAATTGAATATTTTTTTTTATTTTATGAAGATATAACAAAAAAAGTGTACTCGATCACAAAGCGGTTCATGATGAGAGTACACATTTTTGTGTGATATTTCCATAACATAAAAAATCTATTCAAATTAATCCTTGTAATTCAATTTACTTAAGATAATCTCTTCAATATTCAAAATTCATTTCGGGACTCTTTTGTCTATGAAATCATTACGCCGTTATCTCAGCCAATCCGTAGCGAGGTTACAAACGATAACGCTATTTTTTCCTTTATGGAATAATAGAGTAAATTCTTAAGCCATTAAAATGCTTGCTGTATAACATACACTTTTGGTTTCGTGGTTTCTAGGAACAGCGTTTGTCACATATTATAATAGTCGAAGCAGTTTTAAAATGATGAACTACTGATATTTCTGTCCACGTATTAATTCGACAGTTAGAAACCATAAAAGATAGTACCGCGAATATCTTATATAATATTTTATTGAAATAGTGACATTGTATTTACTGACAAAATTTCTTTTTTTTTATTTCATATGATAGTGTAACAATATGCTATACACATCGCATAAATAATAACTACATTGGACCCATTTAAATATTCCCTATAGAAAAGCATAACAGATGTTAAAAGAACAAAAACTGAAGTTAAGGAATTCATTCTAGTTAAGGAATGTTCGTGAATCTGGGCCCTGAATATGAAATTATTATTTGCGCTATTAATGTTAAAGTTTTATGACAGCATTGTCTTATAAGGTATTAACTAGTTTGTCATTTGTTACTTGAAAGTCTTTAAATAAGTATAATGACGTTATATATGAACGGCTTGTCCCACCTTCTGGTGACAGTGACGTCATATGTACAGTTACAATATCATAATCGAAAACAGAAAGTCAAGAATTAAGAAAAAGCTAAGAAGTAAAAGCTATTAAAGTTTTAAAGAGTGCTGATACGTTTTAATGTCGAGATAAGTAATTTGATATGCCTGATAAATTCAAACCTCGCTCTGAATTTGTCTTTACTTTACATTCTCCATTATTTTTTTATTGCAGATATCGACATGTTAGAAATTTCAGATGTGCCACTGGACCCGTCCGCTCCTCCCATGAATAACAGTTTTGCCCCGCCCCCTTACATCGCCCCGCCTCCTAGTGCGCCATCGAGTGCTGCTGCACCAGATGCTCCTCCTCCATCATATTATGACGTCGTTACAAGGAATGAATATGAACCTCCGGAGAAACACTAATGCGTTAAGGATTGAGAACTCGATAACAAGTTCATTTGTTTGGCTCGTACAAAAATATTTTAGCAAATCAAGTAGGTATTATGGGATATATGTATTTACCATAGCTTTGAAAAAGGAATGATAAAGATATTGGATATATTGCAAAGCTGCGAATGACAATCAACATTAAAAATAAACATATATGTTAAAGTAATATTTAGCTCTTACATATCATTAAAACCAGTATCTATTTTTCTGAAATGTGAAAAAGTCATGACATAATGACAAAAGACTATTACAAATATGATTTGTTTATACATTTATATGTCTTTTGTGCAATGACAGAAGCTGTATTCTGTTTAATTTATATTTCAAATTAACGTTGAGATCTATTTTATTTTATACTTGTATAAACACATTTAATTCAATTCCGTGATGTTAAAGATATTCTTTACATATGAATCACCTGTATCGGTATACGCCAAAGTGATCAACATCATCGTTGCTTTTCTGGTCTATAGGTTCCAACTGTTTCCTATATATTTCTCTAGATAATTATAATCTGTGAATTCATCATAACTGATTAATGTATTATTATATGATAATGTCATGGGTCCAGTGAAATGCCAATGCGGGTGCTGGATATTTGGTCATGTGTAATAAATGGTACTGTCGGACAAAGCAATATTTGCCGGACATTACTTTTGTATGTCTCTTATATCTTTGGTAACCATTGTCGTATCAATATCAAAGCTGGTTTTTTTCTACATTGTAAAATGATAACAACTATGTTTTTTTAATATTTGTACTTAATGTTTTAAATTGTAAGCTAATACAATGTATATAGTAGAATGTCTGAGCTTTCTGGCTTGACATACTCCTAATTGTCCATTTTTTTACATTATGGGGTTGAACTGATCATGTAACTCTCGTTTTCTATTAAAAATAAACTTGGTTCATAAATAGTATTCCTTACCTTTTAATGCAAACCAAATCACTTACGACGAACTAAAGTCACGGATATTTCTAAGTATGTTTTTGATAATGGTCGTGTTGTAATCGTCAATCATCGTGTGCAGTTTTAATATTTTTTTTAAAACAATAACTTATGGATTGCAATGTCATTCCAATCTATTTAGATTTACTTACCTTAATTATATTCCGTCAGTAACTCATGTTCCAACGCATGCACACGACTATATTGTCACACAATGTACATAGGTTATGCAGTAGGACTAACTCCAATATCGACTCGCGTAAAATGTATTATATTATTCAATCACAAAAACTCATTCGTGTTATAGTATGCTCACGTACTTAAAATATTCTCTGTGTGATTGCTGAAGATTGAAACTGCTTTCATTTGGCAGTTATGAATTGATGAATGTCACCTGGACAACGCCGATTTTTAATGAACTACCGTTGTCCTGTTAACATTCATCCTCCCATACGTATATTGATAACAAGATTTAAATTACATATCAAGAGGTTTTGCTCCTTTAATGAATAAGCATGGAACTATCGTCACAAACGAAACACAATTTCAACAATCATCTATCTTAACCGCGCCATGATAACTGTAACGTCACAAGGATAATAACTCCAAAATAAGCGACGGACATCCATGCATCCAAAAATGCTAACTGCTTTTGTTCAGGTTACATAGTGAAGTTGCAGTGACAATATATCGTGACAAAATGAATATATGAATGGAAAACTCTATATACAACCCAGAGGACGCTTTAAGTTCAAATACATAGCATCGTTATCCTGAAATATGCGACTTAAAGGTGAGAGTTTCTGATGTGTTGAAATACACTTAAGTCATCTCGGCCCAATGTTGCTTTCGATAATCAAAATATACCTTGTTTGTGTTATGTAGTAATACACCATTTGTTTACTTGTGATAATTGATGATATCGTTTTTCCTATGAAATACAATTTTTATATGATTTCAATCAAGTTGCATATTTACTGTTTTTCATTTCTGTGTTTTTATAGCTGGAAAATATTATGCAATGACTTCAATATATTTGTGAAGTATTTTATTCGATGATGTTATAATTAATGACCTAATGTGACTGTCTTTAAGAGACGGGTTTATCATTCTGGTACATTTGCCTTCTCTTGTAAATCATTGTTTCTGATGTACTTTAATTATTATTATTAACAAGATAAGTGGTTGTAATTAAAATTATTTTCGAATATTTTGAAATCAAATAATATTTGTATACCTACTGTTTTAAGTATGAAGGATATTTATGCATTTTAGATAAAGAAAACGAATGTTCATAAAACTATTGTTATCAAAACCTTACATATTACGTATAACATAACTGAATATGTTATTTGTTATCCGCCTTTTGTATCGTATTTTCTATTAATAAACTTCTGAAGGACTTTAAATATTTTCTATATTTGTGTTCATTTATTTTCAATTCAAAATTCTATTAAACTGAAAAGCAAGATTGATTTTCAATCAGACAATATTGTATGATATAAGTTGATAATGTCACGTCACGCCTTTCGCATCCTTGATGATCCAGTGGTTACTGTAACTGATGTTATATATATCCCCTCCTGGACTACGTTATGTCTTATGGTAAAACTGGAGGCAACTGAACAGGTAATTTTGCCTTTCATAAAGAGCCATATAACAGTACTCTGTGGTTGATTGTGTGACTTTGAAGTTGGGCGTTGCTCTCTGTAGTCTTCAAAGGAAATCTTTGCAAACCTGTGATTTTTTTCTCAGCTGCCTTCATCTTTTTTTTTTACTTTAGATAGTCCATGGGTAGATATAACGTCAGTAATAGTAATCCCTTGAGTATCGAGGATGCGCCTTTCGTTGCCTTTCGACTCATTACCACTCTCGTCCACAGTATCACTGACGAATTTTAGATGACGCTTTAGGAAGAAAGTTTACATTTAACATTGCATAGTTTTACATTTAACATTATATGGATATTTTCGTCAATTGTATGTGTTTGTATATACTACTTACTTACGTAGTATGGGTTTGCCATTATGCTTCAGATTAAAAGTACTACGGTATAATTGTTTTAAAATCGCGGTTGTAAAATTCGCGATTTAATATACTGCTTTAAACTTATTCGCGAGGGTTTATTTTATCAAATTGAAAGAGTCCCTCATAAGACAAGCTACAATACCATGAATTTGATAAACGTGAGATACGATTAATTTTTTTCAGGTTTCATCGCGAGGTTCTTTTAACCTGTTAAGAAAGCATTCCTTAGAAATTTCTATTGTAAAAACACATGACTTCCAAAAATGGATAGATTGTTATGTTATCGATACCATTGATATTTCCATAGGCAATGATTTAACCTCTGTACCTTTGTACTGTGCTATGACCTACATTACATCTGGTTCAAAGTAATAAAGAACTGAACTGAGTTTGACGACATATATCCTCAAAATGTTCGAGCTGTTATAACACTATAGCTATGTCCACCCATGCACTATTCCAGATCAAACCTGAAAACGGTTAATTAAAAAAAAACCAAATCTGACCAATCACATGCCTTCAGACACTTCTTTGTGAAATACCAAAGAGTGAGTTTATCTTCAAAACCATACAGTGAACCGTTATCTGATCAATCGAATTATTTAAATGTATATCGAAGAAACAAACTACCCTATATCATCATTATATATACTAGTTGTCGCATACAGAGCGGTTTAGCTATGATTTGAATCAAGAGTGAATATAACGATATTAGTTGTTAACCCTTGAGATCGAGAACGGTTTGGCGGATTAACTGCTCCCTATGACCATTTCCTTATTCTTTTTAGGATGATTCACGATGATGTTATTTAATTCAATATTCTTTTGGTATTATAATTTCTGATTTGTAATAGATCTCTCATATTACCACTTCTTTTTCTTCTTCTTCTTCTTCTTCTTCTTCTTCTTCTTCTTCTTCTTCTTCTTCTTCTTCTTCTTCTTCGTCTTTCCCTTCTTCTTCTTCTTCTTCTTCTTCTTCTTCTTCTTCTTCTTCTTCGTCTTTCCCTTCTTCTTCTTCTTCACATTTTGGAAATTATTACACGAACACAATTGTGTGCACTCATTCCTTTATTTTCTAGATCGTCAACAAAGATAATTTCTAGGGTCTGGTCTCTAATTGGTCAAAACTAAGACATTGTCTGATTTCAGTAAAAGTTGATATATTAGGCTTTGAAGGATAACAAACGCATTCGAATGTCTGTGTTACTGTTCTAACGAAATTAAGGCATTTGAATGGCTGAAACAGTCTTGATTAACCGAAATTTTTTAAAGGGTTTTGAAACATGCCGAACTCCATCTTTCGAGAGCAGAATAAGAATTCGCATAAGGAATGTCTGTGTTACTGTTCTAACGAAATTAAGGCATTTGAATGGCTGAAACAGTCTTGATTAACCGAAATTTTTTAAAGGGTTTTGAAACATGCCGAACTCCATCTTTCGAGAGCAGAATAAGAATTCGATAAGGCTTGTCTTAATTTGCTCGTATCCGAAAAGATGAGCTTCTGAGCAATTGAGGAACATTTGAAGGACGATAATACATCAACGTTAGACTACATCCATCATATCATGCGATATTATTTTTAAATGATTACAGGTGTAGTGACAATGCGCATTTTACATAGGGATCCACATAAGTGAAGGTACCCTTGCAGAACAAACATTAAATATGTTTAACACCCTTGCGTGCGATGCTGTTATGATGGGGATATCTCATAAATTCTCTGAAATATGAACTTGATCATTCGTGAAAAATATAAACTGAACCCTTTGTATTGTCACATCTGAAACCAAAACGATGTATGAAATACCATTTGCCTATATTTTGACATATTTTGAATATTGCACAATGTTCATCCTAAAAGATGATAGAGGAAAATGCGATAAGCCTATGGAAGAATGACAATATAATTATTTCGGCCATAAATATTTGGCTATTTTATCTATGGCTATGGTCTATGGGATGCATTTGTGTCAAGTTTTGAAATTCTTTCCATCAGCCACCAATACAACCGCAAATATATCAATTTTTATGGACCATGATGTGTTATTAGTGGCAATATTTGGAAAGCCTTTCCATCGGCTATCATATAAATTTTACCAGTGTATCAATGGCTATTGACTATGAGGTATATTTTGTATCAAATGTCGAATGCATTTCCAACGACGACCAAAGCTTTTTAGACTAAAATTTGTGAACACTTTAGTGGCTTATCGTAACAACATTACCTTGTATCTGTAAACTTTATGCTTAACCTATATTCTAATATCTTTTCTTCATACTTGTAAGCGTGGAAATTTTCGCGTTTGATACGTGTATTTGACCATTAGCACGTGTATTACGCTATTAACACATGTATTGTACTATTAGCATGTGTATTTCGATATAAGCAAGTGTATTTCGCTATAAGCGCGTGTATTTCGCTACTAGCACGCGCATTTCGCTATTAGCACGTGCATTTCGCTATTAGCACGTGTGTTTAGCTATTAGCATGGGTAAACATTTTGCTTTCTCATTAATTTCGCAATAATTACACGTTTTAATATTTTATAATATATATACGCGCGTACGTAATTAGCTAAAATTCCCTCTCGCATAAATTTCCACGTTTACACTATCTGTTTCATTTCAAGGTGCACATAACTTTTGTACACTCTTTTCGCTTCATTTACAGGTATTCTAGCGAGTGTACTCCCAGTTGTGGCTTATCTATGTTGCATTGGATTCTGTATTAAAGTGTGTTGTAAATATGTAACTAAACACGTGTGTCCTTCCGTAGAGAGAGTATCGACAACCATTTCTGACTACTTGTGTGGTGTATCAAACAATAGATCAAACAGTAGGTCACGTGATAATGGAAACGTTACGGAAGGCGCTCCGACAAACAGAGCGGAAGAACCATTCCTAACTACCGCAGCCGAACAAAACGGAAACATGTCCAGAGGAATAAGTCTGATTTCATTAGGTACGTAAAACTATTCATCTTAAAATTAAAGAAATATATTTATATTAATTCTTTGATTGTGTTAACAGTAATCGATATACAGTTGATATGTTTTAAAATAATCCAGATATTTCTATCATATAAATGGTGGTATTTTGTTTACATGCTATGTGAAAACACATTAATACTGTGAAGAGCAACGGGTAATGTTGAAATATCATGCGACGCCATTTTAATTGTATTTCATTTCGTTGTGTTTTCATGCCGTGTTTTTATTTTTGTAGATATTGAAGATGGGTATACAGAAGAAGCATTAGATCCTGATACGCCCTCTAACGACAACAGATTTAATCTCTTGTCTTATATTTTCCCTGCCGCCTGACTTGCCTACAACTCCGCAGATATCTGCTCCCCCAGTAGCGCCAGCTGACAATAGTGTCGCTCCGCCTCCTCATCTCTTCCCGTCCTCTAATTCACTTGTAGCTCCTCCCACAGTTTCATCTGGCAACAGTGCTGCCCCGCCTCCTTATGTGTTGCCATCCTCTGATTCGCTTGTAGCTCCTCCCACTACCCCAGCTGCCCCAGCTCCGCCCCTTTGCGTTGCCCCATTGACACCTGAGGAACCACCCCCTTCCTATTATGACGTTGTGACAATGACTTAATAGACTGGTGACTACTTCACACACAGTAGTTTGAAGTGTGCAATGACAAACATTTCAATTCGAATACATCTTATTTAATGTGGAAAATGAACTGGAATGATTTTTTTCACATTTGTAATACTGTTTTACCATAAAAATCATGGACTATATTCTATAGTGCCATAGACATTCTCGGTACCAGTTGTAAAAGCATACAGACGTTTACTTACCTCCGAGTACATAGGCATTCTGTTAACATAACAAACAAACATGTAACCATATCGTCCCGTTCACAACTTGAAATCATGGCTAATTAGGCAGCTAATGATTGTATCTATACCTCATACGGGTAATATGATAGATATCATATGTCCGGTATACAGTATTTTTGAACTTGACATTCTTTGTCGGTATGCATAGCATCTGATTGTTTGTTTCGACACGGGTTGTCTGTCGTCGTTGTTCTACTCTCCGCTAGGGTTCGCTCCGAAAATGCAAATATTATGAGTACACCTTAGCGGAGAATAATGGTACTAAGGCAGATAATCCAGTCAATCTGTAATTGAAATGAAACATCTTCCAAAAAATCAGTATTGCTTGATCGTTTTGTCATTTTTACCTTATAATTTTGGTTAAAGAAGAAAATTGATCTTAAAAATATTTTCGTATTTTTGTAGAAACAATTGATGTCGGGAAAAATCATAAATGAAGCCAATTTAATTTTGCATGTTAATTACTTCTTTAAAGTAATACGACAGCAAAAGAACAAGGTTTCTATATGCATGCTTTGGGGAAACAACAGTAAACTTCAATATATTTTTATCAATATGTATTTGGAGATACTTAGTCTAGTGCTAGGTCTCCTTGGTCCACACGTTCTATGAGCAATAATCGCAACAAAATAGGACACAAGGTTCCTAGTGGTACCAAAGCAATGGTCTTAAATACCTCACTGAAACGATACACTGCGTTTATGAAACACAAACTCAAGTGATTTTTAATCGTCTATTAAACCCTTATATAGCTATAGAAGATAATATTTCTAGTTGTCGATTTGAAACTCTTCGCATAATGGTATGCCTATACGCGGTCGAAGGATGTTTATCTGATGACGTTTAAATTTGAGCATGCATATTTCCAAGTTAGCCATGGAAACGTCTGAAGATGGTGTTATTGAGCATACGTATTTCCTATGCATCCATGGAAACGTCTAGTGACGTATTATTGAGCATGTGTATTTCCTAGGTATCAATGGAAACGTCTAGTGAGGTATTATTTAGCAAGTATATTTCCTAGGTATCTGTGGAAACGTCTAATGACGTATTATTGAGCATGCTTATTTCCTAGTTAGTCATGAACACGTCTCCTGCATCGTAGATTTTTACCTTGAAATTTTTTTTTTTAATATATCAACCAATATATTTTACATTGACTACGAGGCAATATGGAGTATTATTATCAGTATAAGCTATTTATATTTAGTTAGTCAACGGTATATAGGCCTAATTGCAATATTTTCCCATCGGTAAACCATAGTTTATTTTTTCAAAGGTCTACAAATTAAAATTTACTCATTTAGTTTTGAGATTGTTTATTTGACTTTAAACTGATTGTACTATTTTGATGATATCATTTTATTTTTATAAAAAGACAAAGTAAATGTTCATGTTGTAACGTCTAATCGATATATATATTTAATTTGTGTTGATTAACTACTGTTGTGTCTAGGTATATGTAGTAGATGGTATGAATGTTACGGATGAAAGTATATGCATGATTCTTCCACTGTATGTCATCTTCATTGTAATAAAATCGTTAAAGAATTAAACTGTTTTAATCATGAAAATAATAATAAAAAAATGAGATATTATATTGTTATTTTTTGTCTTTTATCTATTTTGTTTATTTCATTTATTTATTGTATGTCTTTTGTTCTTTTGGTATTTTTGTCATATCAAAATAATGTTATTCTCGTGAATTTTAAAGATAATACCCAATCAAATGGGGAAAAAATATTGATTTTATGAGTTATTGTATTTCTGTTACACAAACCAAAAAACAACTGAATGAAATATTGAAACAACTCCTGATCTTCGTGCTTTAACCACAATAGTTGTCAAATTAATATAGTTAACAAGATCTTTTATTTTCAAAGTTTAATATATCACTCGTACGATTGTGAATGTTAAAATACGAATTACATATTCAACTTCTATCACCCAGTACAGTTAAATTGTAATTTTCATCTGACAGATTTGATTCATATGACAATGAAAAAATAAAAGTAATAAAAAAAACTCTTACCTGTTATAATATTAGCTTATTGAAAAAAACCCTCTTACCTATAATATTATTAACGTGTTCTGAAGTTTTCCCTCTAAACTTTAAAAGATATTATCACAACGATGAGATCTCGTATAATCTAATTAAGACTAGGGTGCTACCCAATGCTCTATAATACGCACCTGTATTGGAGCATATTGTGGAGTATAAAAATAAGTGGAGTTGAACCCTAACCATACAGTTCTAATCTTATATATTATTTAACCATACAAATATACTCTTAATTAGATTGGGGTTACACACAGTGTCCATTGCTGATGTAAAATATACATTATTTTAGTGGGTAGTGGATACAATAATGAATTAGCGGAAAGCTATCGACGCTAAAGCGATAAAATAAGTTTACCGCAAAAATTTGTACGTTTGCTGTTATACGCACGTTGTATACAAAGCTTACTGTAAACCAATTTATTTTTGTGGATGATTTAATTTTGCGGGCGATTGGACTTTAATGATATTAAATAGTTGTAAAAAAAGTCGAAAAGTATGGAAACGTGAAATAAAGTCATCGCAAAACTAAGCTAACCTACAGTAAATGTCAATATTTGGTTTGCTTGCATGTCTCATTTTACTAACACATTTGGTTTTGTTTGATTTTTTATTGAAAGACCTATTGTCTATGGTATATTGAACTAATTTGTTAATTTTTGATGTTTTTTTTCCAGTAACTCTTATCGGCAACATCATCGGAGGTGTGATTGGATTTGTTTTCCTCGGTTGTGTCACTTGCATTTTTTTCCAAATTTGCAAAAAATGCTACCAGGAACTTGGAATGCCCTGTCGTGAAGCATGCGAAGCGCTGTCCAAAGCCTCGAGTGGCGCATGCGACGCCTTGTCTAGTGCCGTGAGCGGGTGCCTATCGAGATTGTGTGATATGGTAGACTTTAGTAGCACCAGAAGAACTGTGAGCACCACCAGGGACACTGGACATTCTATGAACAGGCAGGATACAGAGAATACTATAGCAACGACCGGAATAAGTACATATGTTACTGTGGAGTTAAATAATTTAACAGAGTTGGATCGTACAGTTAGTCTGGATTCGCTAGCATCTTTAGGTAATACTGCTCTGAATATACCTATATTCCTATTAAAGCATTAATGTTACTTTTTAGGTCATCTGACCCTGACATGGTCCTGACAGAGTGTTGTAACATCTACGGGTGATCACAAATTGAAAATGGATACTATGACACTATAATTAATTTCCGATACGATTATTTCCAAGGTAGTCATATGACCGTTTAGGCCCTTGGGCCTCTTGTCTTTTAATTTCATCGAGGCATGAAAGAAATTTTGTTTACAAAATGTGAATCTGCGTAGTAGCGGATTCACACAAAAGCTGCGAAAAAAAAATCATAACCCGATGAATTTAAAAAATAGTGATATCAATATGGTTATAATTAACTTTTGTTTGAATCCGCTACGCGGATTCACACAGTTTGCAAACAAAATTTCTTTCATACCTCTATGAAGTAAAAAAAAAATAGTTACATCAATGCTTATAATTAATTTTTCAGACTATTTGATAACATAAAATACGTTTAAATATACGATTCTATTGATTTTCCAATGGATTATTTTTTCTAAATCTGTACGCAACGTCGACGTCTCTATTGTGACGTCATGAATAAGTCGGATTTTCGCGCCATTCTCGGATTTTTTCTTCATGGTATATGAAGAAAAAAATCTGCCAATCAGAGGGTTTGATTTAGTATAAAAACAAACAAAAATTAATTATAGTGGTACGTGAGGAATGATTTGGCCAATCAGAAATTTAGATTTAGTATGAAAATAAAAAAAAAAAATACTAGAATATGGAGTAAGTTTTGTGTGAAAACTTTTGTGAAAATCCGCTGAAATAGTGATATCGATACTTAAGTATTTTTAAAGAATCCCTTAACTTAAAATTCTCCAAAGGAAAGCATGACAGATTTTAAGGAAGGCTATTTCAGATTTTTTCCTTAACTTTTGTAATGCTTTTCTATGGGGAAATTGAAGTTAAGAGATTCCGTAAAGTTAAGAAATGTTGATGAAACTGGGCCCTGAGCGGTTCCATTATCTTTATCTTCATTTCTGCGGTCCATTATTATGATATCAAATGTATTCCACATGTAATAATGATATTTTCTTTTCCTCCTAAAGAGTTTGCTGATACAGTTTCACCATCGGCACCCTCAGCAGAAAATGGTTTGGAGCCCCCTTCGTACTCTTCCTGTGATGCACAACTTCCGCCTTCCCATGGTGCACAGAAACCGGATGTACCTCCGCCGTCCTATTATGACGTCGTAACACAGAATAAATATAAAGACGTTTAAATGATACTGTATTTCCTTATCACAGAGTTACCTGCCCTTGTGTGTAGGTAATGGTTGTGACGTCACGAATGTGCGAGCATAACGTCATAGGTTTCAGAAAAAACGACGCGAATGTCGCTCACAAAATAATAATGTCACAATGAATACCTACCCACAAGGGAGGTAACTGTGTAATATGCAATGACGAAATCACCATGTGATTAACCTGATTTGTTCCCGATATTTAAACTCCATCTGCGATTTTTGTGAGATTTTTTTCTTCTCGTAAGCGAATTTGATATCAAGTACATATGTACATGCATTTGAATTACAATCATTTTAATGTAAATCAAATCATTGTATTATGCATAAATTGAAAAAAAAAATCAATCAAAATTTTCCTTATATTTTTATCAATGATATTAAAAGCCTATCTGTGATTTAACAACATATACATTGACACTTTTTTTTTGTTGACTTAGATGTAAATGACCCAGGAAAACAATGTTGTACATTAAATTTAATCAACAAACAGGTACAAATATGTGTTATTTTTTAGAAATTTATTTTTGTTAAGATTTGTACGCTTATTGCTTTATTTTCAAACGCTATTAAAAGTGTACTTGAATAGATATAAATTATACACCTATTAAAAGTGTACTTGAATAGATATAAATTATACACCTGTTTTATATTCAGTTATGTAAGTTTTCTACATATAATTATCTTACCATTCCTTTGAATGCGTATGCTCACTATATTGTATATATTATTCTATAAGGAAAACGCTCCATAATATTATGTAGACGTGTTGCCCAATTCTCGTTGGTATACCATCAGATACTCAAATTCCATTTCCTGAAATAAAAAAAAAATCATATATGCATGTGTAAATCCGTTTAACAGAATATATATGCATATGTGTTAGACTCCTCGTTGCTACCCTATGTTATTATGTGCTAAACAATATCAACTGTTCATCTTGAAATATCCATTATATTACTTATAGTAAATTCTTGTTTTAAACGTACTCCAAGTGACCTGGGCCCGGCACCATAAAACTTTCTCAGACAGATTTTTTACTCAAGTCTATGTAAAATCTTATACTTGAGTAAAAAAATCTGTCTGAGAATAGTTTTATGGTGCCGGGCCCTGGACATATAATTCGAATTCATTATAAAAGTTAGTTCTTTGTATCGATAGAACGAATGAAAATAGACATTATCTTCATTTGGTTACATATTATTTTGATCCCTAAAGTCAATAAACACAGAAACAAGCATCCTTTTATTTTTAGAAAATATAAAAAAATATAATATGTCATATTAAAACCATATCATTTTCTGAAAATATGAACAGATAGGGTAGTGAGTGATTGGCGATTCGCTATTTGAATGCAATATTACTAAATGAGTAAATATTTACTAAATGAAATGAATATGAATTCATATAACACAAAATCTTATTTAATAAAATTCGCTCTAAAAAGTACTATTACTTTCAAACTTTTTCGTTATGCATAAAAAATCGTTCTAACTTAGTTCGTTATATCCGCACACTGCGTTTTTATATGTCACTAGCGTTATATAGAATGTCACATATTTTTAATTATGGAACAAAATGACAAGTTTTCTGAATGTTTAAAAACACCATTCATTTTTGGTTACTTTAAACATACCCAAAATGCAGATTTCATAAAAACACAGAAGTAAGGGACATTCATTTCAGATCGTATCATATAAATCCATTCCATTTGAACTGTTGTCCCTATGGTGAATGCAATGTACACATTTTTCCAGTTTGTTTTTTACTAAGAATAAGACAAGTGTTGACAATCATAAATATTGTTATGTTTTATATGTATAAAACATTTTTCGTTCTTTTGTCTTTTGTGAATTAAAATGTGACAATTTTATCATATGCCATTATATATATATATGTGTATGTGTTATTTGTTATATCTTGTAGACTAATATGGAACCATCAACTAAATAAATATAGATTTTCTAGATGGCCCCTGGTGGGATTTTGATCTGAAGGCCCCCTATCTTTTTCCTATCTAGTGTTCTATGAGAACATATGACAACTGAATTTGATCGAGGAATTTTAGTGATACATTTCAAAACATCAAAGCTTTACCAAAGACGTCTATGAAAAAAACACGTTGAAGGTTTGTCTCAATGGTGGATGCAAAGGGGTCGGATTGGCTGTATTTCTATAAAAGCTTCTTTGCTGAAATTGCTCATATTTTGTATATAGAAATCTTATGGGTTGGGTATTAAACATGTACATATATAGTGGGGCTATTGCCTCAAAGAGGGGACAAATGAGGAAATGTTGGCCTATATAGCTACTTAAACGACTAAATTGAATCAACAATTGCAATGCATGACACTGTCCAAGCCAGATAGGCGTTGTTAAGTCCTCTAAACCTGCCTATTTTATTAGGGTTTTCTAATTTCTAATACAGTTCTGTATATCGTCTATGCAATGCAGGTAAAACGTACACATACCTATATATATTAGGATCTAATGTACTCCACTGACCCACGTTACATCCCATTTATGAAATTAAAAAAAAACTTCTGCACATTGAAATACTACTGATACTCTCCTATTTCACACATTTGTAATGGCCGCCGTATACGTGTACATTTAGTTGAGCAAACGGCAGCCAATCACAGTGGCTTCCGTTTTTATTTTTAAAATAACACGTGTAGCTGAGAGGTAAACAAAATGCCAGCCACTAAGAGTTTTTATAGTAGAATCATGGTCGACACACACGACATGTTGTCAAATATTCAAATTGAACACGACCATCGCTGGTATTGCATCACTTTTGCAACATTCACGTTACATATAGCTACATGTAGCATATACGTTGCTAGCATTTTGTTTATCTGTCAACCACCCGACTACGCCGTCTCATTTCAGCACATCATCATCCAATCAAATGGTGAACAGACAATCAAGCCACATTTTGTCTGTATAACGTTGTCTGTCCGTCTGTTAGTTCGTGAATGATTCTTGTTAACACTTTTTCTCAGAAAGAACCGAAGGATTGTTTTTAATTTGTCCACTGCGAACTTATTCGAGGAGTACTTCGAGGGCATTAAATGAGCATTTTTGGGCTCATTTGAAATTTGAGTTCCCAGATAGAAGTAAGCAATTATTTTCGAACGTCTCTCGTAAGTACTCATCTCCAAGTAGTATTAGCCATATTTACAGAGTTAGTTTAAAAGATTGTTATTGTTTTTGTTAGTTTGTTGTTGTCGAAGGCAGGTGTGACATATTGAATTGTGATCGGTGTTACACATAAACTAAGTAAGGTTTGGAATGCGAGGCAAGAATTTACAAGGATTGGTCGATACTTCGAGGCTACATGGGGGAGGGCTTTTAAAAAAAAACCTGGTACTACTGAAGTGCGTATCCTAGAAGGAAATATCTACAGATATAGGAATTTTCTAAACAAATACACCTATCACAGTAAGAAAACATCTACAGATATAGGAATTTTCTAAACAAATACACCTATCACAGTAAGAAAACATCTACAGATATAGGAATTTTCTAAACAAATACACCTATCACAGTAAGAAAACATCAATACACCTATCACAGTAAGAAAACATCTACAGATATAGGAATTTTCTAAACAAATACACCTATCACAGTAAGAAAACATCTACAGATATAGGAATTTTCTAAACAAATACACCTATCACAGTAAGAAAACATCTACAGATATAGGAATTTTCTAAACAAATACACCTATCACAGTAAGAGTTTACTACAAAAAGTACAGTGTAATATTAGTACACTGTAACAATCTAAATTCGCACCAGAGTAATTATATGGAAAGACCAATCAGGCTTTGAATACACGTTGGTACGTTGCGCACCTGTGTTTGAAAACGAGTACGCCATGCAAATTTGTATGACAGTATAGATTCATATTTTCATAAGCTCCCTATTTATTTCTGTTTCTCTTCTTAAAGATGCTCCATCGCCGACAAGCATAAATGATATTCATCATTTGAACAATAATTAGTGTTTAATCGTGTATATATATGTCTAATTGACACAAAAAATACTATAAAATAATTTATTTTGCCTTTGGTGCATGCATGCGCAATTAGTACTTCATTCTATATAGGATATGTAGACTAGTGCCATGGAATTTTTTCGGGATGCAATTAATTACATTTCATATTTTTGACATATTTCATATTTTTGACTTGAAGTAAAATTGGAAGCTCAAACTTTTCAATGTTGGTAATGGTGTTAAGTAACTTACTTTTGTAAATGAAGAAAAATACCAAATCGTCTGCTCCTGTTTTTGATAGTGAAAAAATACCTTTTGTCAGCGGTGGAGCATCTTTTATGTTTTAGTTTTTTTTCTTGTTATTTCTCTGAATGTAGATGGTAGATAACTCTGTATAACACTATAAGTAGATGTATCGAGAAGGAAAATTACAGTTCATCCGTGTATCGGTAATAGTAAAAGGTTCCATGTTAATGATCGACAGTGGCGATTGGCAAAATATTGGTACATGTATGTGCATGTAGAATAATATCATAGAGTGTTAACGTCTACGGAAACGCATTCATTCGTTTATTCATTAATTTGTTCACTCATTCGTACGCACGTTTATTTATTCATTCCGTCGTTCATTTATTCAATCAATCAATCAATCAATCAATCAATTAAAGAGACAATTCACTCAGGCTAATTCTTTTACATAACCAAGAAGCAAAATATGGCATAAATGTATTGTTCTACATTTCTTATGAAACATATAACGTAAAACATTGACAAATTCCACGACATTTAAGGATTAACTTGAATAGATTTTTTATGTTATGGAGATATAACACAAAAATCTGAGTGTACTCTAAATAAACCGCGAAGCGGTTTATGATGAGAGTACACTCAGATTTTTGTGTTACATCTCCATAACATAAAAAATCTATTCAAATTAATCCTTATAATTCAATTTACGAAAGATAATCTCTTCAACATTTAAAATTCATTTTGGGACTCTTTTGTCTATGAAATTATTACGCCGTCATCTCAGCCAATCAGAAGCGACGTTACAAACGGCGACGCCATTTTTTCCTTTATGGGCTGATAAAGTAAATTTTTAAGCCAATGAAAATGCTCGTAACAAGCAAAATTGAATTATTGTTAAGTATTTTAATTATTATCGTTGAAATATCAAATCATTGATCAATACGATTAAGCAGGTGCAATATGGACGCTGTACCAATACCCGAGCCAAAGTCTCGCACGATAAACAAATAAACTACATTACCACTGAGAAGGTAAGAAAATGGTTTTTAGGCAAGACAACTCACCTGATAAGGTAAAAACACTACTGTTTAACCGATTTGAGCAGTTCTAGACAAAAATTGCATTACTCTACGAGCAAGGGACAGGGTTCGGCATACAAGAAGTTCGACCACAAAGTGTAATGGCGGACAGCGAGTGAGTTTGAACATCTACACACATGTCACAACCATGGGCTTTTCAGGCATATCACAGTAAAACCGACTGATCTAATTTCCATTAGAACTGTGTTTTTTTCGATATACAATGTTCTTTTAGACTGAATTGTCCCTTTAAGGTACAATCAATCGAACAATTCTCTATTGCAATCCATTTATTCATACTATAATACCACACAAAATATTGTATATGTTAATGATTTTACATGAGAACTCTTCCTCAAAATATAAGAATTACATGAACCTATGTCCTCCATAAATTTCTGTAGTAGACTATAGTGTACCGTACATGTTAGAATGTACATACTTTGTATTAAGAATATTTGAAATAAACAAAACACATTGAAAGCACTACTCTTTCATTAGGCTTTTGAGCTAACATCTAAAACTTATATATACCCATTTACCAAACATTACCAAATCGCTAGGCTATATTTTTCCCTTTCCTAAATGACATTCATACATTCTTTGTTTTTCTTTCTCCGTCCTTGTTTTCCATTCTTTATCGGGAAAGAGTTTCATATAAGTTGGAAAACTTGTGTTCAATCCCATTGTATATAAAATTTTACAATAAAATATGTTTATAAAACACTCTACCCTACTCATAATATACCCAGCATTTTTCTGATATTGATAACGCAAGAACATTATTCTTTAATATATCTGTGAGTTTCTGTCTTAAGGCGGTAGAAGTTTACTTATTTCTTCTTTCTTCGCCTTCCGTCTTGCATTTGAAATATTTGCTTTAAGACAATACATAAACTTAAAGGCCCACTACCTTTCCGGAGCAAAATTTAAAGGTTTTTTTAAAACATTAATAACAAAAGAAAATTTATATCGATGGCTTAAGATGAGGTTACAACACCAAACATATGCAAGATTTCCTGTCTAATGTACGATAAAAGTGGAGATTCATTTCGCTGTTTTGCCGTCTAGCGCAGTGATAGTCAACTACCGCGCGGCATTTAGAACGACGGCGGGAAACATAAAATGACCCGCGTTATGAAAATTAACATTTTATTTATTCTAATTAAACAGCTCTGAAGGTGATGATAAGTGTGCTAGTAAACGTATAGTTAATAAATCCTGCGACTCTACAAAATTATTGATCTCGTTTTACATTCCTATTTCAAAAATTAAAAGCCGTTTCGGAAAGGTAGTGGCCCTTTAAATAATGTGTATATGTATAACACTAGACAATTAGCACTACACTCATCCTCTTCTGAACAATTTGATTAAAATAAATCAAATGTATATTTTCATAACGCGGGTCGTCTGCTGTTTCCCGCCGTCGTACTACTTACCGAGTTGACTATCACTGCGTCTGGGGGCAAAACAACGAAACGTGTCTACAGATCGTCATGAAAGTTTTTTATCTTGAATCGGGTATTTTTTTCGTGTTTTTTTATGAGTTAAATATAACTTCCGATGACAATTATACAAATGTACTGTACTCTACGTCCTCTCACAAATAGATATGTAAAAAAAAATTTGATTACCCGCCGTAGTTATGCTTTTATCCGCATGATGTCGCCTCCTCCTAAGTCACGTGAGTCCGAAACAAGAGAAATACGTCATCTCCATTGTGACGTCATCTGTTGATATCACGTGACATCCCCTGTCAACAAGACGCACAAATCGACTTCGGTCACGATATCATTAGCAGCTCCCGCAAAATTCAAGATTTTTAAAGTTTTACATACCTTCGGGTTAAGACTAGATACAGAAAGAAAGGTGAGTAATCTGGTAACACTATGTTTGGCTTTTTTTTTGATAGAAATGAATTTTAAGGAACATTTTATTATTTATTTTTACTTTTATCAGGAAGTGAAAAAGAATGGTGGCGTATGTTCATTCACGGGAAGTTTTTCTGAATATTTATTTTGATACGCTTTTCAGGTATTGTTCAGATGTCTCTTGCTCAATTCTTTTTATGTGTATTGGAATACCAAACGCAAACCTGTTTTGTTTATATTCCCCCGTCCTATGGTGTCCGAAGTATTATTTACTAATATTCAGATGTCGATAAAATCTATAAAATTGTTTAATAAAAATCATGATTTCACTGTAAACTACTCCGATATAACGAACACCTTTAGAACGAATTCGTAAATATTACGTATCGTTTCCATTCACTATAAGATTTTATCCTTTATGTACTTTAGTATACCGAATTATCGAAGTAATCTCACTGTTCCCCAGATATTCGTTATAAACGAGTTTTAACATATTAGAGTACAACTTGTAAGCTTTTGTACTGTTGTTTGTTTCGCACCGTGTTAAGGATATATCTATTCTTAATTTACAAATACTTCTTGATAAATATTTTTTCACTTTATATCAGATCCACGATGAGTCAGCCGAGAATAAAGAAAAGACAATGGCGACCAAAGCCCACGGACAACAATCAATTGCCACCTAAACAAAAAGGTCGCTTGATCACTGTCAAGATAGCCGATCCTAACCTTAGAGTAAGTAAAATGTTCTTTGGAGATGATATCAGCTTTCGCAAGGAATTGAAACTTGCATCCAAATATTTGTAAGCAAAAAGATCAACCCACGTATATATGTCTATGAACTTGAAATAGTTTGGGTGTTTGCTAAGGCGATGTCTCTGTCCCCTGCTTTTCAGTCATAAAAGGGACATTGTATTTATTTGCACAATAATATTTTGTTTATTTATTTGTATGTTGTGCATAAATAATCGATAAAAAATGCGCGTTTACTATGATGGAACTTAATGAAGAGCCATAAATGTTTTAAGTATTAATTAGTTTGATTTTAATGATTGTAGGAATCAAAGTTAAAGGAACCAGAAATAAACAACAGCATCCCGACCACATCTCCGTTACAAGTAGCTGTGTATATAAAGGTAAATTGTTTACGTGTAGCTGTGTATATAAAGGTAAATTGTTTACATGTAGCTGTGTATATAAAGGTAAATTGTTTACATGTAGCTGTGTATATAAAGGTAAATTGTTTACGTGTAGCTGTGTATATAAAGGTAAATTGTTTACATGTAGCTGTGTATATAAAGGTAAATTGTTTACATGTAGCTGTGTATATAAAGGTAAATTGTTTACGTGTAGCTGTGTATATAAAGGTAAATTGTTTACATGTAGCTGTGTATATAAAGGTAAATTGTTTACATGTAGCTGTGTATATAAAGGTAAATTGTTTACATGTAGCTGTGTATATAAAGGTAAATTGTTTACATGTAGCTGTGTATATAAAGGTAAATTGTTTACATTTAGTTGCAGGTAAATTGACGTCTTATCAAAATAATTATATGCAAGAATAGAAATCATAATTTCGCATGTTTTGAACAGGTGTGTTGCTTTCAACAAGAAACATGATAGAAATGTAAAGTATTTTTTTGACTTTTTCTCTATTTTAAGGACAAGACGTATATCAAATTTGAAACTCACACTAGCTGATATCCAAAGCTAAATATTTCTTTTGATGTTGGTATTATATTAATTTTAATTTGTTTTAATTTTAGGAAGAAGATAATCACAAGAGAAGTGTCATCTCTATTGGTCGGGTCCAGGGGTCTGCTCCGACCTACAAAACTAACACGATGAATGCGGATATATCACGTGACCGCCCTGCTGTGTCTGTTCAGGTAACACACTGATCTGTTTTTAAAAATGCCATTCTTGTAGACTTAAAAATCAAAACTCTATTTCATTATATTCAGGTAAATATAAATTTGAATATATAAATTTTTATATAAATTTAAATCTATATTTTTTGTAGAAAGATGACCAAAAATCAAACATCAAAAAGGTTTTAGATAAAGATGTTATGAAAGTCTCGGAGACAAGTGCCAAGACTTCAGTTGGAGACAAATTCCACTGGTCAAGGCCACAGACATTTGACGATAAAACCACAAACAGATTGGTAAGTTCTGTTTAATGATTTTAATGACATAAACATCATAAAGGGATTGTATATTATTGTCCTTTCTCACTGTTGTTAACAAATGTATTAGAATTATTACTTTACCTGTTTAATTTTTTTTCTTAATGTTTAATTACAAAGTTTTATTTTATATGATTTAGGTCCGATTTTTAAATTATGCCATTTTATTTTTACAGAAAACAAAAGCCAACGTTTCCCAACTAGCTGGGTTCTTAAAGGTAAACAAACCTGCTTTAAACTCGTTTCCAAATCCTATTTTATCTTGTTGATACTTGACGCTACCTTTGTAATTCATCTTATGAAGAGGAAAAAATGAATAACATAAAGTTTATATTAAATACATATGTACTCTTCTGATTTTTGACGCGTATAAGCCGTGAAACAAGTGTACAATCTTCTCAAACGAAAACATATCTTAATTGTAAAATTAATTTTGTTTTACAGAAACAGACTCCTCCAAAGATCACTTTGCTGACTAAAGAAACAAGTGCTAAGGTATCTATAGAAGTTTTTTTTTACAGATTTCTTGTTCGAGAATATTTCATTTTAACTTTAATTTCTTCATCTACTGTATTTCTTTTGTATCCATATTTCTAACTTTCTCTTTTCTTCCATTCTTTTCAATGACATATGTATGTTGTCCTTCACTTTTTCTCTCTATCTTATTTTCCTTCTTTCTCTCTATCCTCTCGTTCCTCAAAGACAAGTTCTGCCCTTCAAAGTAGAACCCGTGCAGAACACACAAATGGCCTTGATCTAAACAGCCAACCTCTTGGGTAAGAGTCAAGATCTCGGGAGTCGGGATGGGTTTGGAACTTGTATATATATCGAAGATACTGTTTCTAGTTACTTCTGAACAACATTTAAATGTTTAAATCTGTCAATTGAGTTACGGATATACATATTAATTATTCAGATTCTTTGCTGGGTTTTTCTTCTTATCCTTTTCTCGTTTGGTTCGTCATTTGAGGAATATTAAGTGAATTGATGAAGAATGTTTTATTCACCAAAGTAAACCAAAATTTTAGTTCAATATTTGTTACCTATGTTGATTTGCTTGCTTACAGTGTGGAACATGACAAGAAGTCTCCCACCTCAATAGATCTTGACGATGACTTTGACTACAGTCTCGACCTCATGGTAAGTTTTTGATTTGTTATAGAAGGAATGACATCAATTTCATATTTCTTTTCCTATAATGAATTCTATCTTTCTATATTATGTTTGAATGTATTAATTAAAGATGTTTGTTTCCTTTCCAGGGCGATTATACTCTAAAGATAAAAGACGCCCCCAAGAAACCAACACCGTTATTGTTAAAGACTGGCAGCAACAACGGGTCAGTTCAACTGTCCACTACAGACACTACCCAGACTGACCAGTCCGGTCAAGCCATCATGTCCCCTAACAACGACCTCCAGGACAAACAGTTCGTTCTTGGTGAAAATGACCTGAGTGATATACTTCCGGCGCCGGAAGTGAAGGAGTATGACATCATCATGGAGAGTAGGCGTGGCTATACTTACCATAGCAACAGTATACATAGGGGGATAAAGCGGAAGATTGCGTTCGATTACGACGACGTGGAAGATGTTAGTCCGAGCAAAAGGTCAAGAATGTATTAACCAATGTCAGAAAACTATATTTTGTATTTATAGAAGAGGAATGTGATGTGAATGTGAGTGTAGATCGATTGTAGTGATGTGATATTCAAGGACAAGTCTTAATGTTTGTCCGTGTAATGTTTTACTCTTTCTTTCTTTTTGTCTTGCTTGTCTGATGCTTTTTTTTATATGTGTCTGTTTATTTGTCTGTTTGCATGTTTGTTATATATATGTAAGGAAGAAGCTTGTTGAATGTCTGATCGGTGGTTATTGACGTTCAGAGCGGTATTTATAGCGTTTTGAGCGTCAGAACGTTCGCCATTAGACGGAAGCTCTTTCTTTGTTTTGTCCGATGCATTTTCAATCGGATTGTTAGTCAGTTCGTTTGTCTGTTTGCATGTTTGTTATGTGTAAGGAAGAAGCTTGTGAATGTCTGATCGGTGGTTATTGACGCTCAGAGCGGTATTTATAGCGTTTTGAGCGTCAGAACGTTCGCCATTAGACGGAAGCTCTTTCTTTGTTTTGTCCGATGCATTTTCAATCGGATTGTTAGTCAGTTCGTTTGTCTGTTTGCATGTTTGTTATGTGTAAGGAAGAAGCTTGTGAATGTCTGATCGGTGGTTATTGACGTTCAGAGCGGTATTTATAGCGTTTTGAGCGTCAGAACGTTCGCCATTAGACGGAAGCTCTTTCTTAATCCTTGTGTCCGATGTATTTTAAATCGGATTGTTTGTCTGTTCTTTTGTCTGTCTGTTATTTTGTCTGTCTGCATGTTTTTCCCGATACATAACTTTCGGATCTGCTGAATCGTGACGTCAGTTATACACTGTTTGTCTATTTCCCCACCTTTTCCTTGCCAATGTCTCGGTATGAGTATCACAGTAATACAGTCTGTCTTGTGATATTTGGTATGAAAGGGTCAATTATGTTTGTAAGAATGTATCTTGTATATTATTTACGTTGACTATTGATTATAATGGTTCAATTGTCTGCTATGCAGATGTATTATAACGTGTAATAAATGTTTGATTTATTTCTATTTTGGTGTCATGGTTTTTTCACTAAGTCGTAGCTATAATTCAATTATTTAGAAACAATAATAGTCTACTGGGACCTCACCACTTGTCGTGAAGGAACAGTAGTCGTGATTTGGGAAAAATAATTGTTTACATCTCCTGAAACACATTATTTCCACATAAACAAAGAAAAAACAACATCGTGAAATATTCGTTAGCAGCACCAGACATTCGGAAATCTGGACACACAGTAGAAAATGCAGACAATCACGACTACTGTTTCGGGTCTAGATATACTATCAACAAATCTAAGGTGGCTAGGAATAGACGTGAAAAAAAAGTAATTGTGTGCCAACGTTATACTATTCCGTCTTTGCATATTACAGAGTTAGTTCCCTTGCGGGTAGGTATCGATTGTTACGTCATTAGTTTGTGAACGCAATTCACGTCGTTTTCTCCGAAAAGTATGACGTTACGCTCGAAAACACATGATGTCACAATCAATACCTATCCGCAAGGGCAGATAACTCTGGAATATGCAAAATTGCCTGTGTACGTAAACAATGTAATACTTATTTCTTGTTAACGCAATACTTGATTGTGCGTAAGTTATACTTTTACGTTTGAACTGAATAGTACTTTTCCGGCGAGTACATCATACCACTAAAAACTACTGTCGCATTCACAGGTAAAAGTATTGCGTTCGTACGCAATAGCTATTTACGTAATCCCATGTACTTATCTAGCTACCGTATAGAATGGTGAAATGTGAGCGCAATGTGTGTGGAGTATGAAATTTTGTAATTTTATGCGTAATGTACGTCTAGAGAGAATGATTTACAAACGGAATCGATATAAACTCCTAGATTTCGATGATTATCAGCAAAATCAATACAATAGTGAAATTATACTTGAATATGAATTACCAGAATTAGGTCAAAATTGGTTTTGTATTTACGAGAGATCAAGATTGATTTTCTGTTCTTTATTTTGTGAGGATTTATTATTGCGAAAAAGTTGGGTATGCTGTCTTAGCATTAATAGCATTAATGTATAGTAAGAATAGGAAAGGATCTAAAACAGACCCTTGAGGCACCCTGCATTTGTAATTTTAACCTCAGATTAAGCGTTTCCTATGTATACTTGTTATGATGTATTCTTCACATTTAATCTGTTTCCATATATTTACATTTTCACTTCGATCCGCCTCAATGAAACTAGTAAACTCCGATCAATTCCAATGAAAATGCTTGGTTACACGTTGACCTCTGACCGGCGTGAGAATACATTTTGACATTGTTTACATTGTGACATAGTTTTGCGCCGCTTCAGTTTAGAATGTACTTTCAGCGATGAGGCCTATTAGTAATATCGTTGTACATTTAGAAACACAGACAGAAACATTTGATAAATTGATATTAGAAAATTATTTGAATTAGGTCAAAATTGGATTTCTATTTTGTGAGAATGATGTCAATTGTGCTAATTAAAGATGCTCTATCGCTGACAAAAGGTAATTTTTCACTTTCAAAAACAGGAGTAGACAATTTAGTATTTTTCTTCAGTTACAAAAGTTACTTACTTTACACCATTACCACCATGGAAAAGTTTGAGCTTCTGATTTTACTTCAAGTCAAAAATATGAAAAATAATTAATTGTATCCCGAAAAAATTCTGTGTCACTGTACCCTATATGGAAGGATGTACTAATTGCGCATGCACCAAAGGCGAAATAAATTATTTTATATATTTTTTTGTGTTAATTAGACATAAATATTCTTGATCAAACACCAATTATTGTTCAAATGATGAATATCATTTATGCTTTGTCGGCGGTGGAGCATCTTTAAGAATGACTTCAGTAAGAATAATTACAAGGTCTGACATATTAATATTTTAGAGTTCTGTTTACAACAACTTTGTTATCTTGTATAGGATTTCCACGCTATCTTACTATAAAAACCTAAGACGGAGACGCATACAATTAGACTTTCGTCTTAACGTTCGAGCCGTTATCCGCATCAGTGGAGCAGATAATGAGTTTGGTATTGATGGGAGCTGGTGGTCGATACTGAAGTGGAAGTTCAGCGGGACAAGGTGTGGGTCATTATTATCATCATGCTAAAAATGAAGTTGTTTCTGTATATTCTGACAGGATTGGCCTTCATCGTCAGAGGTAAGACAGGTTTAAAACATAACTTCTATACTTTACATTACTCAAGGTAATACAGGAAGGCCGCAGTTCCCGGAGACAGATTCAGCGAACAATCTAGGAAAGGGCTCAATGCACAAATATGGAATGCAAGTGGTATCTCTACTTACACAATCTATTTAGTGTATTTGGAAATATTTGCAGATGTTAAGTTCTACAGTGATTAATTTCAACGATATTTAGGTGCAGAACTATTATAATATAACCCAAACCTTGAATTACGTGAATATCAATCAATTACAAGCTAGATTATTTCAAAAAAAAAAAAAAAAAAACCTGATTGGTTTATCCGGTCTTAATTCTGAAAAGAGAGGTATCATTTTGTGCCGTTTTTCGGCAACACAGTGATCAGCAGAACATTGTCCACGAAGAAAGGATGGAACCTTTTTATTTTCATTGTTAAATCCTGTTTTATTCGATATTAGTGTAGAAATATTAGTTTTGAAGTTTTTGCCGGCAAATTATCAGTTTGTAAATTACAGTTTAGGAAACAGATGGAGAAAAATTAGTTATACATGTAGTTCACAGTGACATTGTTTGTTCTATTCTAGCATTGAAATATTTAATGATTTTGTTAAAAACAACCTTAATTGTACAATGAATGGATAG